>NW_024082171.1:101129-304320 GCF_003009895.1 Hyaena hyaena
TGTCTTTAATTTAAAGTCCAGTTTGTCTGATATAAGTATAGCTACTTCGGCTTTCTTTTGATTTCCAGTAGCATGATATATATTTCTCCATCCCCTTACTTTTAATCTGACGGTATCTTCCAGTCTCAAATGAGTTTCTTGTAGGCAGCATATAGATGGATTTTGTTTTTTTATCCATTCTACTATCCTATGTCTTTTGATTGGAGCATTCAGCCCATTTACATTCAGTGTTATTATTGAGATATGTGGGTTTAGAGTCTTTGTGTCCTTTGTGGAGTTCATGTTGTGGTGGTGTCTCTGGTATCTTTTTTCCTTGCAACATTTCCTTCAGAGCATCCCCCTCAGGATTTCTTGTAGGGCTGGCTTAGTGGTGACAAATTCTCTCAATTCCTGCTTATTTGGAAAGGTTTTTATCTCTCCTTCTATTTTGAATGACAGGCTTGCTGGGTAGAGGATTCTTGGCTGCATATTTTTTCTGTTCATCACATTGAAGATCTCCTGCCATTCCTTTCTGGCCTGCCACGTTTCAGTAGAGAGGTCTGTCACCACTCTGATAAGTTTGCTTTTGTATATTATGGCTCTTTTCTCTCTAGCTGCTTTCAAAATTTTCTCTTTGTCCTTATATTTTGTCATTTTTACTATGATAAGCCTTGCAGAAGGTCGATTCAGATTACGTCTGAGGGGGGGTCCTCTGAGCTTCTTGTATTTCAACGTTTACTTCTTTTCCCAGGTCAGGAAAGTTCTCTGCTATAATTTGTTCCAGGACTCCTTCAGCACCTTTCCCCCTCTCTTCCTCTTCTGGGATTCCTATGATACGGATATTGTTGCCTTTGACCGTGTCGCTGAGCTCTCGAACTCTACTTTCTTGTTCCTGAATCAGTTTGTCTCTTTTTTTGTCAGCTTCTTGTTTTTCTATAATGATGTCTTCTAAATCACTTATTCTTTCTGCCTCTTTAATCCGTGCATTGGAGGCCTCTAATTTATTATGTATCTCATTTATCGCTTTTTTTAATTCTTCATGTCTATTTATATTCTCCATTTTGTCTGTAGCCATAGTTTCTTTGATGTCCCTTATGTTTTTTTCAAACCCAGCTATTAATTTTATGATTATTAATCTAAAATCTTGTTCATTTATGCTGCTTGTATCTGTTTTGAGCAGTTCATTAGGTGGCAATTCTTCTGGGAGTTTCTTTGGGGGAGAGCTTTTTCATTTCGTCATTTTAGTTAGTTTTCTGGCTCTTGTTAGATTTTAAGACCTGGTATGCTCTCTGCACCTTTGTGCGCTGCTGTATCCAGGAAGACTCTTTGACTGTCCAGGGCCTATCCTTTCAGAGAGTGTTTTTTGAATGGTATCTCTTGGTCTCTCTTGTTGAGACCTTGGTTATTTTGTTTTCCTACTCATAGTGATATATGGGCAACTCCACCATGTGTACTTTGGCTTATTTATTGAGGTAGCCCTGGAGAGGAAAACAGACTGACAAACAAACAGGGAGCAGGGGCACACAAACTCACAGCCAAATCCGACTAAAATGCAAACCGAGAGGGACAGCGAAAAAGTTGAGGGAAAAGATGGAGGAGGGAGGGCGAATATTAGAAAATAAAAGAATACATAAAAAGGTCAAAAGGAAGAAAAGAAAAGGAAAAAAGAAGACTACCAATGGACAAAGAACAGTTTATAGCATATAACCGGATTTACCAGCTATAATTAAATAGCCAGATATATGCAGTGCTGGTTGAAGAGCATAGAGACAGAGAGAGAAGACAGGGCAGGGGGTGGGGGATGAAGCAAGATTGGAAATAGAATGAACAGTCAGAAGGGATAAGAAGCTATTTTCAAAGAGTTAAAAGGTGGAGTATGGTTGGTTAGGTGAGAGGAGGATGCTGGGATTATCCAGAGAAACTATATAGTCTGATTACTCCTGAGAGAAAGTGATGAAAAGGTCAGGAGGTGTAGAGTTTACATCTACAGAATGGACTAAATTTGATTGAATAAGTACGCTGGTGACAAGAGGTAATCAGGTCAGTGTTCTGTGGAAAAAAAGAAATCAAAAAACAAAAACAAACAAACAAAAAAAAAACCAAAACCAAAAACAAAACCAAAAACAAAAAAAGGGGGAAAAGGGAGGAGGGCAGCTCTCAAGCAGGGATGGGCGTGGTGTGATCCAATGAGTCAGGCGGGAGTTCTGCCTGGAGGTTGTAGGGAGGAGAGTGGCGATGCTCCGCCTCGCTTTTATAGGCGTGGAAACTCCCAGGGCTGGGGCTCAGCCAAAGTTTGTTGCGCTTTTCAACCCAGGCCAGTCCCAGCCTCCAAATCCCAGGCCAAGCACCCCTGCTGAAATTGCCTCAGGCAAACCCCTGGCTTTCCCCTCAGGGAGATTCCAATCTTCCAGGCTAGCTCTGGGGGTGGAGCCAGAAGCCGTTGCTCCTTCTCCTCCGGGTGGGGCTGGGGGGCCTGGGCGGGGCGGGGGGGAGTGAGGAGTGAGGAACTTGTTCCCTCTGTGTCTCAATCACCCACAACACGAACTCGAGGTCAAATCTGCCAGTTTTTAGCGCCTTGCCTTCCCTAGAGCTCCAGCCAGCTAGGAGCAGGGACGCTGCTGCCCGCGCGCCTCCTCAGGGGTCCAGGCCCACCTCGAGGGCAATAGCTGCAGGCGCGCAGCCTCTCCCCGCCAGCCGGGAGCCCGCGCAAAGAAGCAAATCCCAAGCGCAGCCCCTCCTGGGCGACTTGGAGCGTGGAGGGGCCTGACACGCAGGTATTTTGTGCGCAAAGATTTTCTACGCCCCGAGCGGAGGTTTTTCCACCAAGCGGAGGTTTTTCTGTTTCGGACTTTGTTTTTCCCCTCTCACTCCCCACAGAGGGGGTGGCCCGTCTCCAGTCTCCAGTCCAGGCCCGATTTTATCTTCCCCAGTTCGCACTCACGTTAGAAGCCTTTCTCAGTGGAATCTGCGTCCTTTCTCTCCCAATCTCTTGGGTGTGGTACGGTTTCCTATGGCTTCAGATCCTTTCCGTGTGCTGCCTGGGCGCGAGTGCAGGTACGGAGCTCCCTACTTCTCCGCCATCTTGCCGCTCCCCCCAACCCTTCCCTATTCTGACCAACCTTGTTCATATGATTATTGAATATCTGTGTTTCTCTCAGCCCAGGAGCCTCCTTTTGAAAGTTTCTTTATTGGATCATCTATGAAAGCACTTCTGAATCATTTCTGCCAAGGCCTCCTCATGGTGGTGACTTAACTACGGCACTCTTCTCCACTCTAACTCAGTTTAGCTTTTTTTCTACTTGTTAAGATAGATGTGATGATTTCTAAAATTTTTCTAGGTTGGGTTAAAAACCAGAAGTTCTGTAGGGATATTTTTATGTACTTATATAAGTTCATAGAATATACTGGTTTGAATTTTTTTCTTGAATTACTTTTGGTAAGTTGTGATTTTAAAGAAATTCCTTCATGTAAAATAATTGTTTAAAATCCATTGTTTAAGGCTGATGACATCAGCCCTATTAACTTTAACCTCTCTGTGAATTTTGTAGGTACAAACTCTTTTTGATTTGATTATTCACTTTGCTTTCAGTTATTTTTCTTTAAATCTAATTTTAGAAAACTTTGTAAAGAATGGGCCATATTTTTTTTTTTTTGGATCCCCTCAAGTTTAGGTTACTTTTCTATTGAGGCAAAATCTGCATTTTAAAATTAATACCTCCATTTTTCTTTGTTATATTATGCTTTAACTTCTTTGGTTGATTTACTTGTTATACAAATCTTTTCTATTATAAATATAAAACTCTAAATTTCTCTTAAAGTATAATTTTCACTGAATGCTATAAGCTTTTCTTTATTCTTATTATAAAATTTCACAAATATGTTTTATATGGTTATCATTATGCTATGTTGCCTTGTTAACATAGAATATACCCTGTAAGATAATTATTTCTGATTTTAGGGGAATTTGTTTTATAATCTTTGGAGTGCTCATTATTCATTACACTCTATGGACACTGATAAAGAATTTATATTCTCTAATTTTTTAACTTAAATATAGAGAGGGAGATAGATGATAGATAGATAGATATCAGTTAAATTCAGTGTGGTTTTGTGTTCTGAAGTGTCATATATATAACCAAACCCTGAGGAGGATACATTGGAACATACCACAATAAAGTTGGATTTTAATTCTGCTCTATTTTTGTATAGTGTGTGTAAAGCTGTAGCTTTGAGTGTTGAAATTTAAAATTGTAGTATTTTGGCAAATAGAAATATTTATCATTACATAATGACATTATTTATCTTTAATATTTTTATTTGCTTCTTTTTAGAAAATTAAAATATTTTTACATTTATTCATTTTTAAGAGACAGAGCATGAGCAGGGGAGGGGCAAAGAGAGAAGGAGACACAGAATCTGAAGCAGATATACCAGATTTGTATTTTTAGTGATCTCTTTTCCTATCTCAAACTATATATTTGGGCTATATATTTTAGAATATCATTAGTTAATCTCTCTATAAGCTTCTTCAATTTTCAATCTGAAATTTTTAATTATTTAAAGCTCATTCTTTTTTTTTTTAATTTTTTTTAAATGTTTTATTTATTTCTAGGACAGAGAGACAGCGTGAGCAGGGGAGGGTCAGAGAGAGAGGGAGTCACAGACTGAAACAGGCTCCAGGCTCCGAGCTGGCAGTCAGCACAGAGCCCGACGCGGGGCTCGAACCCACAAACCGCGAGATCACGACCTAAGCGAAAGTCGGAAAGTCAGAGCTTAACCGACTAAGCCACCCAGGCGCCCCTTGAAGCTCATTCTTAATAGTGTTAGAAGATAAACTGAGACCTATTAAATATTTTTAAAGTTTATTTGAGCAAAAGTCAATTTGCTTTGAGAAACATCCAATCTAGCAAATAGAAAGGAGCTCCCAGGACGTGTACAAAACAAAAAACTTTATAGGCAGAAGGAAGCAGGAACAAGAAATTTATACTAGGCAAAAAAGTGGGTTGGTTATTGCAAGGTTATCTTTCTTTATGGGATAAAAGAGACTTATCAGACAGATTACCTACCTAGTGCTGATCACGCAATTCCTAATTGGCTGCTTTAAGATTCCATTTTTGGGAAAGTCAAAACTAATTAAGTCTCATATTATTGATATGAAGCTTAGCGTTAGCAACTGTATTTTGTGCTTATTGTATTGTTTTTAACAAAAGACATATATACTGATTTGCATTTATTTATTTGTTTTTTCCTAAAATGTTGACTATCATTTTGTTTTGCTGTATGTAGTTCCTGTTCTACATATAAGGACTCTGCTGTTGGACACATAGTGCTATCTATTCAGAGATTTCGTTTTCTCTTTCCTGATTTTTCAGTTCTTTATATAGAACAGCCAAGGTTCACGGACATTAATAGCCTTGTTTTCATGATTTTTTTCTAGTTATAAACAATTTTTGTTGTTGAGGGAGACAGTACAGTGTATAATTTAAAACTCAATGTATACCCTTTTATTTTATTTTTTTTCTTTTGGTTACATGAGGGAAACAGCCTGATATAAGTCATTCAAACTAAACTAAAGTCACAGAATCCCCACTCAAGAAAAGTCCTATCTTAGAAACAGACTTATTCATAAAAGCAACTACTATGTAGTATTTCTTACATAACATGCTTTAATGAGCAAGAGTGAAAAGCATAGGGGGGAATCCATTATGGAAAAGACAAAGATAAAACACACACATAGACAGATCTGACCTTGGGGGAATAAAGACAGATTTCAAGAACTTAGTAAAATTTTAATTCCAATCTTCATGATTTTCAAAAAAAAAAAGTTCATTCATAAGTTAAGAACTTGATGCTATTTATTTATTTAGAGGGAACATTTGGAGGAAAAGGAAGAAATTATAGAGATGAAAATGTATTGCTAACTAATATAAAATTAACTTCACCGTTTTAACTTCACCTTTTTAGCTCATGGCCTTAAATGGACACAAGCCATTGCCAAAGAAGTATTAAACAAGAGACTAGAAGAAATGGTATGTAAATAAAATGACTCATCTCATTAATAAAGTTTTCTTATTTTTTCTTCATATTTAATAATATTACATTTGAAACAAGGTTCTCTTCTTAATATACAAAACTACAATTTTATGAGGTATTAGTAAAACCATCACATTTTTTCTTTAGTGAACTTGAAACTTGAATTTAGAGCACAATTCTAATTTTTATTAATATTATATGATTTACTAATACAGTGAAATTCTGTGCAGCATGAAGGGGCCTTTAAAATGTCAAATTATAATCAGGGTTTATGTGAAGAGTTGAAACACTGCGAGGTTCTTTAATCACAATGCTTTGTCAATTTATTTCCTGCTTCAGGGCCAAATTTATCTTTCCCATGCAGACCCTTAAATTTCTAACACCATAAATGGCTGAATTGAGTAATTAGGAGATAATATAACATTGCATATTTTATAGCATTAACCTTTATATTAAAAAGCTATTGTCAGAACAATAAGAAATGCCAGGTTGGTTTTTATTATAGAAATTATTTAATTATATTTAAAATAAAAATAATTATGACAACTAAAAACTATGAGTACTTCCAAACTGGTTCACAGTATGCTCAGCTTTTTATAAGCAACACACCTATCCGTAAGCATTATCATCCCCATTTTACAGATGAAGATATACAGGATCAGAGAAGAAAAGAAAATTCTTTGCTTAAAAGTTATAGAACCAGGTGTGAGGACCAGATCTATATGAATTCAAAGTACATTCCCTTAAATATGCTCTTATACCAAAGTGCCAAGATATTATATACCTATACATGTTTTAAATTATTATATATGTTTTCTTTTTTATTATTTAATTTTATTTATTTCAATTCAAGTTAGTTAACATACAATGTAGTATTGGTTCAGGAGCAGAACTCAGTGGTTCATCATGATAACACCTACTGCTCATCCCAACATGTGCCCTCCTTAATGCCCCACACCCATTTAGCCCGTCTCCCCATCCACCTCCCCTCCAACAACCCTGTTTGTTCTCTGTTTTTAAAGTCTTTTAAGGTTTGTCGCTATTTCTTTTTTTTTTATTATTATTTTTTAAATGTTTTATTTATTTCTGAGAAAGAGACAGCATGAGCAGGGGAGGGTCAGAGAGAAAGGGAGACACAGAATCTGTATCAGGCTCCAGGCTCTGAGCTGTCAGCACAGAGCCCGACACAGGGCTCGAACCCACGAACTGTGAGATCATGACTTGAGCTGAAGTCGGACGCTTAACCAACTGAGCCACCTGGCGCCCCAGTTTGTCTCTATCTCTGTTCTTATCTTATTTTTCCTTTCTTTCCCCTATATTCATCTGCTTTATTTGTTGTTGTTGTTTAATGTTTGTTTATTTTTGAGAGACAGAACAGGAGTAGGGGAGGGACAGAGAGAGAGGAAGACACAGATACAAAGCAGGCTTCAGGCTCTGAGCTGTCAGCATAGAGCCTGATGCAGGGCTCTAACTTACACTTAAAAACACTCATGGAGGGGCGCCTGGGTGGCTTAGTCGGTTGAGCGTCCGACTTTCGCTTGGGTCATGATCTCGCGGTTCATGGGTTCGAGCCCCGCGTCGGGCTCTGTGCTGACTGCCAGCTCAGAGCCTGGAGCCTGTTTCAGAGTCTGTGTTTCCCTCTCTCTGACCCTCCCCTGCTCACGCTGTCTCTCTCTCTCCTCGAAATAAATAAAGATATTTAAAAAAAAAAAAAACCACTCATGGAAAAATAAGGATTAAAAATACCAACTCTATTATTAGGCTTTATAGTTTATTTTGTTATACATATTTATAATTTTTTTGTTTATTTATGTGTTTTGAGAGAAGAGAGAGAGAGAGAGAACAAGCTTGAGCAGGTCAGAGGTAGAAAGAGAGGGAGAGAAAGAATTCCAATAACAATATTGTCAGTGGAGCCGCATACAAGCCTGGAACTCACAAACAGTCAGATCATAACCTGAGCCAAAATCAAGAGTTGGTTTCCTAACTGATAGAGTGAACTGGGTGCCCCTGTTTTGCAAATTTAAAGAAAAATATCCAAATATTTTTTTATACTTGTAACCTACTACTAGTATGCTGTTATTATCAATTATGTATGGTGTAATTACTACAACTATTATTAGAATAGTGTTTTGATAAGCTTAAAAAGTGGTTTAAAGAAACCAAACTTCAATTACAAGTTTCAGTCACTTGTGGTTAGTTAGAAAAATTACATTTGGAGAAATATATAAACAAAAAACTTTGAGCTAAATGACCCAAAAGATAGAATCAAGATTGCTTTAGTCTATAGATTTTCATACTACAGCCACAGAGCTCTGCAAAAAAATTAGATGCAAGAACAAAGAACAATCGGCAGTATGTCAACATTTCCAAAGAGAATGATGATTGTTAACAACTTAGGATTTTGCCTTTTTTTGTGAGTCAAAATAAAGATGCTTCTCTTTATATATATATATTGGTTGGTTAAGTATACATCTCTTGATTTGGGCTCGGGTCATGGTTTCACCCTTTGTGAGTTCAAGCCCCTAACGGGCTCTGTGCTAACAGTGCAGAGCTGCTTGGGATTCTCTTTCTTCCTTGCTCACTTTTTGCTCCTCCCTCACTCACACTCTTTTTCTCTTTTTATATCAAAATATATAAATAGTTTTTTTAATTAAAAAGATGCTTCATGTATTTAATTATATTAAATCTTTAGTTTTTTTAAGTTTTTATTTTTGAGAGAGAGAGAGAAAATGAGTCGGGGAGGGGAATAGAGAGAGAGGGAGACACAGAATCCAAAGCAGGCTCCAGGTTCTGAGCTGTCAGCAGAAAGCCTGAAGTGGGGCTTGAACTCATGAATCATGAGATCATGAACTGAGCCAAAATCGGACATTTAACTGACTGGGTCACCCAGATGACCCTATTTATAATAAATCTTTAAATATATGTACTTTATGTCATTACTTGTATTTTAATTTCATATGCAAAACTCACAATGATGTCAACAAATGTTGGTTAAGAAAAAATAATCACTGTCCTTGACATAACTATCATTGACCATTGATTTTGATTAACATGATTGAATTTAGTCTTTACTTATTTCCTAATAAATGGAGCCAAATCAGCATTGGTAAGGCAATTCATACAGAAGCACTGGGCACACACTGAACCTTAAGAAGATCAGTTTCTAAAATTAGCAAAGCTGTTATTTGTCCTCATTCTATAATGAAAATATTTCAACAGGAAGCATTTTTTCCTCTTAGGACAGTTGATTTTCATTGTTGTTGTTTAAAAGAACAAGGCCAAAACAATAGTTAACTCAATATTTGACCTTAAAACTTATGGTAAACAGCCCTTGAATGGACATATCATTATATTCAGGTTACAACCCAATGCTTATAAGAAATTATTCTCTATGGATGCAAATCTTCTTTTACAATGGTTTATTACTATTGGTCAGAAAATTTTAGTAATTGCATTTCCTCTAATGAATTTGTACTTCCTTAATTTCATATACTGAAATGCTTTTTAAATTGTCCTAATTTTATTTTTCATGGCAACACCAAAATTGTTTCTGTTTATTATGTTCTACTTGTGGCCTTTAGTGGATTGAAATAGTCCTTAGAAATATGTATTACAATATATTACAAAAATTTTTTGAAAACAGCCTCTGTCACATGAAAAACTGCAAATAATAAAAGTTGCTACAATAGAGAGCTTGTTAAAGATCAGCTCATTTTAGGTTTCATTAACATTGCACTGGAGATACAATGCAGAGTGTTAGAAATCAACTAGACAAAGTCATTATTCTTCAAATACAAGGCTTTCTAGAAATATTTATGACTATAATAAGCACATTGTTTTCAGAGTAATGAATTTTATAGGTTAGAAAACATCATTTAGAGATATTTAAATATTGCTATAAAAGTATTTAGCTATTACTGTGGACATCTAATAAGACATCAAGGTTTATTAGAAGATCTATCCTAAGAAAACATATATATTTGACATTCAAAAAGTAACTAATTGAATTAGAAGTTTCTTTACTTCCTACTTACTCAAGCTGATTGAATTCATTAAATCATCAATTTTGTTAATAGACACTGTATGTTTATTGTAGCATGTCTATCCTTCATAAATAACTATATTACAGCCACCTGTTTGGCTTGCCAATTAAATTTATTAACATAATAAGATCTTATATCATCACAAGTAAGACTATGAGCACAACTGAATTACATTTAATTTCTTTTTAAAGCAGTATTCTTTCTGTGGCGTCTGGGTGGCTCAGCCAGTTAAGCATCCAACTTTGGCTCAGGTCATGACCTCACAGTTGGTGGGTTTGAGCCCCATGTTGGGCTCTGTGCTGACAGCTCAGAGCCTGGAGCCTGCTTCAGATTCTGTCTCACTCTCTCTCTCTCTGCGCTTGTCCCACTCATGCTCTGTCTCTTTCTCTCTGTTTCTCTCTCTCTCTCTTTCTCTCTCCCTTTCTCTGTCTCTAAAAAATAAATAAGCATTAAAAATTTTTAAAAAAGTATTCTTTCCAAAATAGAAGTGGGAAACCATAACACAACACAATCATTAAACAGGAGAAAGCAGAAATTCACTGCCAGAAAAAGCCAATAGAAAAAATTATAATCTTCAACGTTTTTCTCAAATTTCTTATTAAATTTCAGAGCTGTCAAACGTATATGAACAATATATATTCCTTGTTTCTCTTTTAAAAACTTGTAGTGAAGTATTTTTTATTTTTTCAATTTTTTTATCTCTATCATTATTCTGTTTTTTTAATAATTTATTGTTAAGTTGGTTTCCATATAACACACAGTGCTCATCCCAATAAGTGCCCTCCTCCATGCCCATCACCCCCCTTCTCCTCTCCCCCACCCCCATCAGCCCTCAGTTTGTTCTCAGTATTCAAGAGTCTCTCATGGTTTGCCACCATCCCTTTCCCCAACTATTTTTTCCCCTTCCACTCCCACATGGTCCTCTCTTAAGTTTCTCCTGTTCCACTTATAACTGGAAACATATTGTATCTGTCTTTCTCTGCCTGACTTATTTCGCTCAGCGTAACAACATCAAGTTCCATCCATGTTGCTACAAATGGCCAGATTTCATTCTTTCTCATTGCCATGTAAACCACATCTTCTTGATCCATTCGTCAGTTGATAGACATTTAGGCTCTTTCCATGATTTGGTTATTGTTGAAAGTGCTACTATGAACATTGGGGTACATGTGTCCTGATGCATCAGCACTCTTGTATCCCTTGGGTAAATTCTTAGTAGTGCTATTGCTGGGTCATAGGGGAGTTCTGTTGTTAATGTTTTGAGGCACCTCCACACTGTTTTCCAGAGGGCCTGCACCAGTTTACATTTCCACCAACAGTGTAGGAGGGTGCCCATTTCTCCACATCCTCGCCAACATCTATAGTCTCCTGATTTGTTCATTTTAGCCACTCTGACTGGCATGAAGGGGTATCTAACTGTGATTTTGATCTGCATTTCCCTGATGATGAGGGATGCTGAGCATCATTTCCTGTGTCTATTGGCCATCTGGATGTCCTCTTTGGAGAAGTGTCTGTTCATATCTTCTGCCCATTTCTTCATTGGACTGTTTGTTTTTCGGGTGTGGAGTTTGGTGAATTCCTTACAGATTTTGGATACTAGCCTTTTATCTGGTATGTCATTTGCAACTATCTTTTCACATTCCGTTGGTTGCCTATTAGTTTTATTGATTGTTTCCTTTGCCATGCAGAAGGTTTTTATCTTGATGAGGTCCCAGTAGTTCATTTTTGCTCTTGATTCCCTTGCCTTTGGGGATGTGTCAAGTAAGAAATTGCTGTGGTTGAGGTCAAGGAGGTTGTTTCCTGCTTTCTCCTCTAGGGTTTTTATAGTTTTCTGTCTCACATTCAGGTCCTTCATCCATTTTTAGCTTATTTTTGTGTATTGGTATGTTTTAAAAATAGAAATAATATTTGAAACTGCATAATCGTATTAGATATAGAGTAGATTTTGACATGTGCCACTCTTAATCCCTAGGAAAAACTATTCAAAAGAAAATTACACAGACATAGGTTTTAAAAAATGGAAGTTATGAAAACATATGTCTAGTGAAAATCATGACTGCATTTTTTTCTAGTTATTTTATAATATCACACTTCTAACTCAGAAAAATATTATTTTAGAAAGTATACCATTAATGTATTTATAATAATGATTAATGTGATCATCCAAGGTATTTGTAATTAATGAAGAAATGGGTGAATTATGGCTGTGTTCACAAACTAGTGAGATATATATCATTTTGGAAGTTTTCCCTTAAAGTGATATGGATTTTGAACTAATATTACTTCAGTCAGTTCCTAGCCAAGATAGTCTCTCAGTAGTCCAGCTAACTATATGGCAACTTGCTTTATTAGAGCAAGTGCACCAGAGGAGGTGGAGATATAGGACCAAGAAAGATGGAAGTCAGGCCTTCATAATCGAATCTCAAGTGTGGCATCCCATCATTTTTGCAATATTCTACTCATTAGAAGGAAGACTGTAGGTCGAGGTCACACTCAGTAAGAGGGGGTTATACTATGGCTCCACTGTCAGGAAGTAGGGGTCTCTGGAAGCCAATTAGAAAGCCTATCATAAAACTGTCTAAAAAAAAAAAAAATCATTTGTTCTGGAAAATTTTAAATCTTTATTTTTTCTGTCTTTTCTTCTTTTTTTCATTAACTTATTCCTGGTTCATGATTGATACTTTCAATCCTCTACCTTTATGCCTTGTCAATATTTTTATTAAGATTTTCTACACTTTAGGTGTACCAGGGTGGCTCAGTTGGTTGAGCATCTGACTTTGGCTCAGGTTGTGATCTCACCATTTTTGAGTTCGAGCCCCACATTGGGCTGTGTGCTGACAGCTCAGAATCTGGAGTCTGTTTTGGATACTGTGTCTCATCTCTCTCTTGCCCTGTCCCTCCTCTGCTTGTGCTCTGTATCTCCCTCTCTCTCAAAATAAAGAACTATTAAATATTTTTAAAGATTTTCTACTCTTTATATTTCTTTTAGACATTGCAGCCTTTACAGAGCGAGTTATATGCAGTTGTGTACTAGTAAATTCTTAAAAATAAACTCTCTGAAAATAATGTATGAGTTTATTATACTTTTGTACTGATATAGACTATATATAGGACACAGTTTACAAATAATAATAAAAATACTATACCCTATTGTAATCCCATATAGCCAATTTATTTTCACAGAATGCTTTTTATTGATTTGTATTGACCTCTTGTATCTGCAGCAAACTTATGTTTGCAATTTAACCATGATTTGACAAAACAGAATACAAATAATGCATATAAGTTGGCTAATATCACTGATAAATGAGTGTTTTTTGTTGTAAATATTACTTAATAATTTTGCTTACTTAGCAAGTAAGATGAAAATAAAATAATGATAACATTTTTTGGACTCCCTCATTAGTCAAAGATATGAATGATTTCTTTGCTGTATAAGATAATAGGGTTTGATTTCTAGAAGAATATCTTCTCATTTGTTATTCTATGTGTGTGCTCGTGTGTGTGTGTGTGCTAGTCACAATGCAATGACTACAGACCAGGCAGCATCTTAAGCTTAATATGCATTTTTAACATTTGTCCTGATGTACTTACATCTAGGCAATCAAGAAAACAGTGAATCAAGGCCTGATTTCCAGTATTTGTCAAATTCCATTGTATAAATGTTACCATTATGGCTGATGTCAATCTATCAACATGATGTCTCTTAATATAAAGTTGGAAAGGAATGTCCAGCAATACTGCACAATACTATTTCCCATTATTTCATTATAGAGATATAATAAACATAAATAACTTCAATAACATAGATTATATTTAATCTAGGAAATTTACAGAAACATGATAAATGAGCTTTGAATATTTATCACTTTGCCTTTAATCGTGTATCATGTGTTCATATAATTTAATTTTAGATAATGGTCGCATTTTTAAACACACTTGTAAAATCTCTGAAAATTTAACAATGTACTACAATGAACCAGTATAAATTGACTCTAATACACCACTGGTTATTTATACCATATATTTATACCTTATATATTTCAGAGCCTATATATGCTCTGAAAAGACTGCTTTGATTTTTGCTCATAACATTTTCTACCAAAAGAAGTAGCAAATTATAGCCAGTAATTTTGAGAAGAGTAAGAATTTTCAATTTCATTTCTTTTAAAATGTGAATTTATTTTGAAAGGGGAGGAGGGACAGAAAGAGAGACTCCCAAGCAGCCTATGTGCTATCAGTTCAGAGACTGCCTTGGGTCTCCAGTTGCATTTTTTATTGTTACGTTATTTGTTTCAACAAAATGATTAAAAAAATGTTTGCTACAATTATTCTCAGGCAAACTGTCACAAGAATATGAAGAAGATAGAGGTTATGGACACTTACTCTTTTTACCCTCAAATTGTCCCATTTCTTCATTTGCAACATGAAGGGAATTAATATTCATCTCATAGGTTGACAGATTTAAGTGTATTAATGTAGTCAAATACTTATAGTGAGATTATAGAAGTCAAGAAAACAAGCAATGCCTGACCCAAAGACAACTTGAAAGAACCACTGTTATTTTGAGGAATGATCTGTTTTTATGCCACAGCCCATAGCCCCTCTCTATATACCTATAGACAGACACACAAATCCAGAATAGAGCCATGCGATAGAGCTGGCAGAGAGATTGTTCCACCTAAAGTGCAGTGGCGTGTGACTCCAGGGCTCAGAACAGATTCTGATGTAGCAGTTGTACTTCACGCAAGAAGCAGAAAATTTTATATCATTTCAGTTTAAAACACTTGGGAGAAGCACTTTCTTCAATGCAGAGAAACAGGTTCAACAAATATTTGTGGAATTTAATATTCTTTCCCTAAAGCAAAATAACCCTGCCATTGCAAAATAAGCAATCTGTTTCTATATTGCAATTGCAATATATATCTATATCCCGAAATATATTGCCTATGTAATTCACAATATACAGCTCCTGTAAATCAGCCCTAATTCCAAATTTATTTGAAATAAACTTCAGCTTGTCAATGCTAAAATGTTCTGTAAGCATCAAATAAAAAATAACTGTAAAATTTACATCCTATCATTTTCCATGTAGTAGAGGAAAATTTATTATGATAAGGACTTTGTATCAAGAGAGACAGAAGCATTTTTAGCAAAATTGCACTTTGGAGCCTGTATCACCATATCTGTAAAGATTAAGATTATTGGGTACACCCAGGTGGCTCATTTATCTGAGGATCCGACTCTTGGTTTAACTCAGACTATGATCTCATGGTTTATGGGATCAAGTCCCACATTGGGCTCTGCTCTGACAACACAGAGCCTGCTTGGGACTGTCTCATTTCTGCTTCTCATCCTCCTCCACTTCCCCCTCCCCCTTCTCCTTCTCTTCTTCCTCCTCTTCCTCCTTCTCCTCCTCCTTCTTCTTCTTTGTCTCTCTCAAATAAATAAATAACATATTTTAAATAAAATTTGTTTTATTAACCCTAACACATTTCCTGTAATTCAACATTTAAGTATCAGGTTTGAAATTTTTTTGTTAGTTTGTACATAGGGCAAGTAACGGTATGATAAACATGACATTAAGTCCCATTCCAAAATTAAAATATTGGTCACCAAAAATCAATCACCTAAAATCTAGGATCAATAAAAATTAATTCCCAATCCTAGAAAAGCATAAGTTTTACTTTCAGTCAAAAACCATATTATCTGATAAATAGAATAGCATACTAAAGGCATAAATTATGAAACAAACAGAGAAGAGCACACTTCAAGGTGAGTCTATGACACCCATGATGTTAATCATAACCAATTGCAAACAAGCTAACTTGTTGTCTCATCTTACCCACCGGTTCCAGTGGGACAGAGAGCGATGGCTTGTATCCCAGCTCTCTTAATCTGTTGGCTTTGGACAAGTACTTAATCTGTAAGTGCTTCAGTTTTCTTATCTATAGAAAAAAGATAATTATAGGATTTAATTTAAGGGGCCAATGTAAAGCATACATGCATTTGAATATGTGACATCTGGAAAAAGCTTACCATTATCGAAAGAAGTCAATAAAAGTGACTTTGTACATTATTTGCTGATATGTAAGATAATACCATTGGTTATTTTATCACTTTTTTCAAGATCTGAACCAGAACAAAAGTAAACTCTTTCAAATTCAAGATATAATCCCATGTCCTTGTATTATCAAGATTTAGTTTGAATTCTAAGAATATTAAGAATGTATAAATAAACAAGCAGATTCTATAGATTTTACATATCAGCATCAATACCTCTGAGGTGACCATCCTTGTATCCTTACAAAAGGAGTTCATGAAGCAGAAGAAATATATACACACTACAATGCACACACTAAAGTAGATATAGTATATACACTATAAATTCCTTATGTGTTTTGTGTCTTATTCTTTACTAAAAAAGAATATCCAACTAAAGCTATGTGAGATAAGTACAGAAATTACCATTATATTTAGTAGAAAGTAAAATAAAAGCAATATTCACCATGTTAAAAATATGAAATAGACACTTTTCCCCCAAAATAGTACAGACATGCATTTAGTATGAAAATCAAGGAAAATGCCAGTGCTCTTGACCTTGTACTGAAATAAGAAAATTCTAAAAGCAGTATATGTGAATACATGTTTTTAAGAGACCATTTCTTTGGCTTAATAATAAACTTATAAGAAAATAACTTTTTTAGTAGAGAAGAAGAAAGGTGGAACTTGTTTATATGCAGTATACTTAATAGATCATAGGAACTTAGAGAAAGAAGGACTTGAATAATATTCAATAAAATCAAGTTAGTTTAAGTAGGTCATATAAATTATTTTTGCCTTAGTTTTTCATCTACCCATTAGATGTTAAATATACTTGCCAATACTTCCTTAATGTTATGCTAAGAACCAAATATCTAATAGGTAAACTTTGAAAAAGTGTAAGAGCTGATCAAGTAAACTGTATTATAAATATATAGATGTTTCTAGAAAATTTTAAAGGTAATTCCCCATAATATGCATCAAGTCAGAGTGCTTTTGTTTATACAGCTACACTTGTGTATACAAAAAGATATGTGTGTATTCTGAGCTAGTAATTTAAAGTTAAAAGTGCACACCATGGAAACAATTTTATTTTTAATTTTCAATGTCAGCAAGCCAGAGGATGCTTTTCAAACCATCTCCTAAAATGTATATTTTAAAAAAGCATATACAATTAAGCAAAACAATCAAAGGAAGTTCTGTTCTTCAGGAAATGTCTGCTTATGGGAGCACATGTTGGGATTGGCTGGGAAGAATTGTCTTAGAAATATAAAATAGAGTGTACAGATAACCAAAAAATAGGAATGAAGAGCTTTATCTTGCTTACATGTCAACTATGATTCAAAAGTTAGAGCTCATACAATTACAAAAACTCAACTACTTAGCTGCAATCTTCTTCAAGGCAATACCAATCATATAAAACCCACAGGGCAGGGGAACCTGGGTGGCTCAGTCAGCTAAATACCCTATTCTTGATTTCAGCTCAGGTCATGACTTGAGGGTGAGATAGAGCCCTGTTTAGGGCATGCTAACACTGCAGAGTTGGCTTGAGATTCTCTCTCTCTCTCTCTCTCTCTCTCTGTCTCTCGATACTCTTTCTCCCCTCTCTCTGCCCCTCCCCTGCTCAAGCTCTCTTTCTCAAAATAAATAAATAACTTAAACAAGACACAGGACAAATGATAAACCAGGAAAAGTATTTGCATTGCATAAAGTGACAGTCTTCTTGTATAAATATTGCCTAAATTAGATACAAATAAAATATAAATATCAATGAAATTATTTTCACATGATACAACAAATAGTTTGCAGCATACAATGTAAACATCTTTTAATATTTTAAAATTCAAAGTAAACTATACAAATATATATTTTTAAATTTCAGAATTTCAAAGCAAAAAATGGGATTGGATACCCTGTGTCAAGGCAGTGGGGCCAAACATTTCATGTTTCTGGTGCAGTTTACTTTTGCAATGTCTACCAAGAGTGAGCATACATACTTGGAGCTAGTAATACTACTTCTGGGAGTTTATTCCATAAGGATGGATTATTATATACTCATATTTACTTATGGGAAGTTATACTATGTGAGTATAATATGCGGACATATTATAATTCATTAAACATTGTTAGGATTATAAATATGTGAATCCTCTTAAATGTCATCAGTTAAAAACAGGCTAGATAAGTTTTGGTATATGTAAGACAGTTCCAAATAAGAATGGAACAGAACCTGAGGCGCTGAAATGGAAATATATCCATTGTATATAGCTAGCCAATAAAAGTACAAAATAATTCACATAATGTGCTACTTTTTTTTATTAGTTTATTTATTTCTGAGAGAGAGAGAGACAGAACATGAGCAGGGGAGGGTCAGAGAGAGAGGGAGAGACAGAATCTGAAACAGGCTCCAGGCTCTGAGCTAGCTGTCAGCACAGAGCCTGACGCGGGGCTCGAACCCACGAACCGCGAGATCATAACCTAAGCCGAAGTCGGACGCTTAACCGATTGAGCCACACAGGCGCCCCTATATGCTACTTTTTAATGGTAATGTGTGTGGTGGGGAGTGATGACCAGGTATACATATGTATTATATTATATTACATTAAAGTTACTTTCACATGTATGAAGAAACTCTAGAGATAAAGGTAAGCAAATAATAACAGTGGTTACCTACGTGGGAAGGGAACAAGAAATAGGAAGGTGAAGAAATAGGGTAAAAGATGGATTTTTCACAGTATATTCAATATACACATCTTTATACACACACACACTTATGTTTACATATGCTAATTTATGAATCTATAATTTATTTTTATTAAATTTTGAAAATAAAAACTAAATGAATAATTGGTAAATGTAGAGAAACATGCTCCATCTAGAAACGTAAATATTTAATGATATTTAATAAAATATTGACAAGGGTAATGAGTAAGGGAGATTTAGAGTTCCTTATCTAATGACTTCTAAGGCTGTTTTCAATATGGAAGATCAGGCAGAGTATTCCTTCATGAGAAGTGAAACTTAAACTCTCCTTTATAAATAATTCAGCACCTGTGTAGCCAAAGGTTCATCCTGATACTCTGCCCTGTCTCTTACTAACTGCCTTCTTCCATCTCTGTTGCTCCATGAGCATCCTCATTAAAAGCATCATTGACCCCTTTCACCTTCTGCTGTTAAGTACTTTACAGAGAGTAACAATGAATTTTCAATACAGCCTCTTGAGAGGGGTTCCCATTTTACAAATGTGGAATTTGAATAACAGAGAAGTTAATAATTAGGTGAGTGTCACACAGTGTTACATCGTGGCAACCTGATTCCAGTTAAAGCTTTTAGGGTCCCTGTAGCACACAATTTTATCACACAGTGTTTTAAATATGTGGAAAATTACAAAGAATAATGCATTATATAACTACCATCTTCAGTGAATACTGGGATCAGATTAATGGACGGAAGGGAGCACCTATTAAACTTTGCATATCGATTGCACATCTTTGAGGCTGGTAAACAGGTTCAGAATCCTACAGCTGCTAATATCCCTTATTAGGATAGTAGGCACTCAATAGATGCTTGTTGGAATGGTTCCATCCATTAGAATATAATGGAGTGTTTAAAGCCACATGGATAATAGCCTCTAATAGTACTATACATTATATTGTATGTCAGGATTAACAAGGTCTACAAAATCAACTAAGAATCTGGTAGGCCCGGGGTGCCTAGGGGGCTCAGTTGGTTAAATGCCCAACTTCCACACAGATCATGATCTCGAGGTTCATGAGTTCGAGCCCTATGTTGGGCTCTGTGCTGACCCCTCTGAGTCTGGAGTCTGCTTTGGGTTATGTATTTCCCTCTCTTTCCCTCCCCACTTGGACTTTGTGTGTGTGTGTCTCTCTCAAAAATAAATAAATGTTAAAACTTTAAAAAAAAAAAATCAGGTAGGTCAAAATTAGGGTATTTTCTATAGCTTACAATAAGTATACACTCAAGTTAATGCATAATAGTGGATAACAGTTAATAACCTCACTTAGAAGTTTTGAAACAATTATAGATGTTTGCCTACTTAAATCTATTTTTTATACTCTGCTTTCAAGCAGTTAAATTTAATAATATCTGCCCTTCTAAAACGTGTCCTGTTCTTTTATATGCTTTGATGAGAATGACAATTCTTGGAACTTAATGCTCATTTATCATATTACAGTCTTTTTTTATGTTTGACTTTATTGAGATATAACTGACAACTTACAGATATTTAAAGTATACAACTAGAAGTATTGATGTAGACAGATATTATGAAATGATGATGGCAATCGAGATAATTAACATATACATTACTTCACACAATTACTGTTTTCCTTTCTTCTCCTCCTTTTTTCCCCTCCCTTCCTCCTTCCCTTCCCCTTACCCCCTCCCCTTATGCCTTCCCTTCCCTTCCCTCCTTTCTTCCTTCCCTCCTTTCTTCCTCCCTCCTTACTTCCAGCTCTCTTTACTTCCTTTCTGTCTTTCTTTTCTTTCTTTCATGGTGAAAACACTTGATATCTACCCTCTTAGCAATTTTCAGGTATAAAACTACTGTATTGTAAACTATAGTCACCATCTTCACAACTAGTCTTCTTTCAGTAACAACTAGTCTTCTTTCATAACTGAAACTTTGAACCTTTGACTATCTCCTCATTTCCCTATCCCCCCACCTTCTGCCAACTATCAATCTACTCTCTGCTTCTGAGTTCAACAATTTTGAACTCTACATATAAGTCAGATGATACAGTATTTGTCTTTCTGTGTCTGGCCTATTTCACTTAGTATAATGTATCTCCACTTTATTCATGTTGTAACAATTACAAATTCCCTTCTTTATTAAGACTGAGTAATATTTCATTTTATGTATATATGAAAATAGTGACTACATGAGATGATGGATACAAGAAAATATGTGTGTGTATGTGTGTGTAGGCAGAGAATACAAACTCTTCTGAATAATTACTAATTGATAGACTTGGGAAATTGTTAGCTAAAATTATCATTCAGAAAACTTATAACTAAAAAATTAAAGTAGAAAAAGCATTTATATATATATTTTTTTCCAAAATGGGTAGAATATTTTTTTTCTCAACAGTCCTTTCCCCACTTAACACAGATCTTGCACATTACACACGATTTGTAATATTTTCTCTGATTCCACAATGAAGGATATTTTGAGAAGTACTACAATTTTATGACCTCTGGATTAGCCTCCTTGTGACAGATGTGAGGTACCTACCGCTGTTTCATCTAAGTGAGCAAAGTGAAAGTAGTTTAATAAGTTTCTCCATTATCACAATGAAAGTTTTTCTCTAGTGATACCAAAAACTTATCTGTTCTCTCATCTTCAATTTTTAGGATTAAGGAGTGCTGAGGTTTTGTTCAATGGCAGACTAACCATGCAAAATGGGCTGTTTAGACTCAAAGAGAAAAGAAGGCAAAATCTTTGAAGTAAAGACATGTTGCTTATTTCCAGATGGTGAAACGATGTAGGCTAATCTCTGTTGGCCACTGGTTCTCCCTACCAACAGCAGAACCCATTCTTCAGCGTTATATTGGCACTCAGCCAGGTCTTCAGTGTTTCTCCCTGCAGAGTACTTCTTTTCTTCTCTCCTTCCTCTTTCCCATATGATTATTATAATCTTTCTGCCTCAGTTGGGATTTTTTTTTTTTTAAATGTTTTTTTTTTTAACATTTTTTATTTATTTCTAGGAGAGAGAGAGAGAGACAGCGTGAGCAGGGGAGGGTCAGAGAGAGAGGGAGTCACAGACTGAAACAGGCTCCAGGCTCTGAGCTGGCAGTCAGCACAGAGCCCGACACGGGGCTTGAACCCACGAACCGTGAGATCATGACCCAAGCGAAAGTCAGACGCTTAACCGACTAGGCCACCCAGGCGCCCCTGCCTCAGTTGGGATTTAACTTTTGTTTTTATTTCACTGAGTCAGAATTATTGGAGAAGAGAAAATGCCATTCAAATGCAATGAAAATAATTCTGTGAACATAGTGGCTAATATAACATGCAGATTTACCACAAGAAATATTACTTACTATTCTTATAGTCTCATCTATAATGAAATCCTATGAAAATCTGATAAAAGTCATTGTAAAGCACACAATCTTACAGTTTAAGTTTCAAAGTGATACACTTCCTTTGTATCCCCAGTACATGCTTTTTTATAAAGGAAAGAAAAGAAAGGTACAATGACATATTAGAAAATTATTTAGGGGAAAAATTACAGGTTGTTGTGAAGGTTTTAAAATGGGGTGGGGGCTGTAGTTGCTATTTAAGGTAAGGAGAAACTCGGATTTGGAGGCAGATTTTGTGAGTTCAGTGATAATCATGTTGAATTGAAGTGTTTAAGGCACTAAGGAATTGCTCTCAACAGAATGGAGTCCATCATCCAAAGTTGTACCATTTCCTGAGAAATACCTCACATCCAGTGTCTAGTAAATGTGGACCAGGATCCCCTTGCCCCACATGAACACATTTCTGAAGAGCCATATCAGTTCTGAAGTGCCATATGGAGTTGACTGATCATGTTCCAGTTTGTCTGAGACTGACTATTTCTGAGACTCAAGTCTTTCAGTGCTAAAACTGAGAATGTCACAAGCAAACTGGAATGGTTGGTCCCCTGTAGCAATTAAATTATAGTTTAAATTCTTTCTCTGCTCAGTCCTTCCTGTGTTCCCCTACCAGTGCTGTCCATGAGATTACTCCCCATTAATCTACTGCAACAAATTTTCATCTCAGGGCCCATTTCTTGGCAAATCCCACCTGAGCTAGGAAAGAGAAAAAAAGAAAAAGAAAAGACATGTCTCCTATAAGAAAAGCATCTAGTGCTATATCTAGACTTCATGGGTCCAATACTTAATTGATGTATAAGGGTCTGCAAGAGACTCAGAGGAAGTACCACGTTGTCTTGTTTGTATATATATGTGTGTCTTTTATATATATATAAATATATAAATAAAAAATATATAAATACATAATAAAATTATATATATTTATATATTATATAATTATATATTGTTATAAAATATATAATAAAAATATATATAAATAAAAATATATAATATATATTCTTTAACTTATATTCCCATATTCCAAATTTATAATATCTATAATATTGCTTTGTTTTAGGTAAAGATTTTAGCTTAATTCTTTTGATCTAGCATTTAGATTGACTATATGATCAAACAATAATGTATGCAGTCAATAAGTTAAAATTAGAATAGGGGTTGTTGAAAAAAGTTAATATTTTCCTTTTTATATTTGAGTTAAATACTCATCTAATATTTATTAGAATTTGTTTCTGCTGTGAAATTCCCAAAGATCATTTTGTTGTTATTGGGGGAAGAGGTTGCATTTTATCAATATCGCTGCTTAAAACTAGAATTTCACTAATACTATCTCTATAGTCTCTGGTTTCAAAGACATATGTTTCACAGAATTAATGGATATATCATTATTGTATCTCTAAAAAACAAAAAGGTATAATTGAAAAATTCCTACATGCTTTCTAGTTGTCCTTTTTTGTGCTTCTCTAGTGTGATTTTAAGACTTTAAAAATGTTGCATGTCCATCAAAATTCCCCAGTACTTTGATCTTAACAACTTGAAATGATAGTTACATTGCAGTCATTCTTTGCAAATATATCAAGTTCATATAAAGTCATTCAATCACCATGAACAAACATGGAAGTTAATTTATGAAACTGGTACTGATCATTTGAGTCTTTGTATCTCATATGTTTATGGACAATTACCTTGATATCTTGTCTATCCCCATCCTTCTAATGTTGTATAGTTAATTGATAAGAAGTATGCTGCAATCTCTCACAAACAACTTATCTTACATACACGTTTCAAATGTTTGTATTCATGTGGAAAGTTGTATTTTCCAGAAATGACTTCAACAATATCCCTCATCCTGCATGATCTACATTACAAACTCACCATTCCCCAAACAAAAGTGGTGTCTAGGACTCTCTTATTGAATCTGGGCTGGCTTGCAACTATTTCAATCCACTGAACATGGCAGAAGTGGTCTAAATGACTTCTAATACAAAATCAGAAAAGGTCAAAATGTTTTGCCTATCTCTTTTAGACAACTGGACATTGTTTCAAATATCTTTGGACACTTGGATTTGACACTTGCATCAAACAAACTTCTGTGAACACAAACTCTACAAAAAAAATCCCGCTACAGGGAACCATCAGGCTGTATACAACAGTTGATAGGCAGCATTAATTGCCAGATATCAAAATTGTATGAGAAGAAGATGCCTGGAATAAGAGAAGTATTTCATATCCACTTTACAAAAGATGACATCAGATAGTAAATTTGGCAGTCTTAATTATCAATAGGGGTCCAAGCTTTCTGATAAATTTGCAACATTCAATTCTAATTATAAATTGAATATCTAAGAAAAGCTTAATGCACATTATCATCTCCCCTTTATAGGTATAGAACCTAAAACATCACTTTTAGAAATATTATCATAGTATTAATTTAGATTCTTGTGCAAGATAAAGTATATCTAAAAGTGAGAGATTTCTGCCTAATTGGATTATATTTAATTCTAGGTCAAATCTAGTAGATTTGTTCAATCCAAATTATCCTTGGAGTGGCTGGATATGACTCTTCAATTAAGAGTATTGGATGAGTTTTATGTCAAATGAAAACCACAAGTTATGAAATCAATGAGTCAAGTATTTAATTAAATTAATTTTGGATGGCAGGTTTGACAGTTAATGCTTAGTGTGTCTTAATAAATCAATGATCTGTTCCTTCCATGGGAGGGGGGGATGTTCTGCTCTTAAAATAAAATATACAAAACTAAGCTTATTTAAATACAATTCTTTTTTTTTCTATCCTTCCTTCTCCTCCTCCTTCCTTCTTCTCCTTCGGCTTCTTTTCTCTTTCTCTCTCTTTCTCTTTCTGTCTCCTTCTCTTCCTTCTCCTCCTTCTTCTCCTTCTCCTTCTTCTTCTGTTTGTTTGGATGGCTTTTTGTTAACTGTATTTATTTTTTCCAAGGGAAAAATCTTTGAGGGAAAATATATATGATTATAATCTTATGAATTTTAATTTTCTGGAGCTCATTCTTCAAATTCCACCTATGAACAACCACTTCATTGCCATAAAATATCTTTACAAGAGTCTACATTCCTGCTTTTTATTGCTTAAATTCTGGCTACTGTTCTTTTTTTTTTGGCACAATATTTTCTGGTCCAGCAAGCTAATGTACTTTGTTGCTTAAAAATTATAAGTATTGCTCATAATGAGGGCAATTTGTTTAAACTAATTTTGCACCGGTATTGTCAAAGCATTATGATGTTTTCAAAAATGTTACAAAAATGAAATATCCATTTATGACTGAATTGGTTGTGATTAATAATTACAGGTGTTACAATTATTAAAAATTTACTTTGTAAAATTTTGTTATGCAAGGGGCGCCTGGGTGGCTCAGTTGGTTAAGTGTCCAACTTCGGCTCAGGTCATGATCTCACGGTTTTTGGGTTCGAGCCCTGCGTCGGGCTCTGTGCTGACAGCTAGCTCAGAGCCTGGAGCCTGTTTCAGATTCTGTATCTCCTTATCTCTATGACCTTCCCCTGCTCACGCTGTCTCTCTCTTTCTCTCTCTCAGAAATAAATAAACTTTTAAAAAAAATTTTAAAAATTTTGCTATGCTGATAATTTATGAAAGTTTACTGACTTCCCAGGAAAGTGATGAATGAAGAGAACATAGTTGAACAACATGTATAAAATGCTGGGAGAAAACACATACACACACAAACACAATCAGACACACCGTCATTTCAAATCCTGAAACCAGTGAAATCATTCTTGAAATAATGAAATGAATACATTTTCAGATAAGCAAAAGCTGAGAGAATTAAATATATATAGCTATATAGATTGGCTATAGATGTTGTCCTTATCTATGGCCATTATTATGTTTTTCATATTTATATCTAGAATTCCCCCATAATGCAATGTTATAAATTATCCCACAGTCCAATGCCCTTACATAATGTTATTTTTCACATTTACTCACACATTGATTTTTATTCCTTTATGTGAATTTAAGTTAAATTTGATGAAAATGTCCCTCTAGTCTGCAGAACTTCCTTCAATATTTTTTTTTTTGTAATACAGGTTGGCATGTGATGAGTTCTTTTATAAAGTTTAGTGTGTAATGTTTTATATTTAAAATTACAACAAAAATTAGAAAATGCAGATATATAAAACTAGTGCATTAAAATGCTGAGGTTATATTGACTATATATAAAAATCCTTTGAAATTATATGACTTATATGCTATGCGCAATAGTAAAATAAAAGCTTGTCTTGAATTGGAGTGATTTACCTCCCATTTTCTCAGGGGTTTGGCCCAAAATGCCTGACCACAGGTGTTTCTTCAATTGTCATTCATTGGAAAAAGCCACCAAGTACAATATCCTTTAAAGTCTCATTCCATCCTTGCTGTACAGAAATCTAGTGTCAGTAAATAAGCCAGTATGGCAAATTGCATGGCAATCTCTAGTGCCTTGAGACTAAAGCAGCTTCAGAGTAAGTATGAGATCATGAATTATGTAATAAAGCTATTTACCGCAAATCTGTACTTTTTCCATTTCTACAGATTTTTATTCCATATCCATTCAAGCAATCAAATATTCATTAAATGTATCCAATCAAATCAATCAAAATCTATTCAAGTGATCAAAGTAATTATCTGGGCTTTTCTCAGCCTTTTTTTTTTTTTGGCTTTTGCTTTTTGCCTTTTTTTCAGCTTTTTTATTAACAGAGAGATCTCTAGATTTTTGTTTTTATAGAGAATTACAACTTTCCCAGGCATAGATTTTCTATGTATCAAATGTGGCTGCCTTGTTTTTTGAACCACAGATTAATCCCTGGATCTTATTTATTATTTTTGTGATATTCATAAAATATTAATATCACTCCTAATAGTTAAAGGGATAAACAAAATAAGATGTGAATTGACTTATTGATCTTTTTGTTTTGAATTTTAAAGTGAGCTGTTAAGGAAGTAGATTATACCATGTATAACTGCATCTCAGCTGATTTTCCATATTTTTGGTTCCATGCAAGTAGTTGGATACATATTAATAACATCAGGATTTATTTTAATTTTAACCATTAGCAATTATTTCTTTTTTTTTTTAACTTTTTTACATTTATTAATTTTTGAGAAAAAGAGAGAGAAAGAGAGACAGAGTGTGAGTGGAGGATGGTCACAGAGAGAGAGAGAGGGAGATACAGGATCTGAAACAGGCTCCAGGCCCTGAGCCATCAGCACAGAGCCTGACACAGGGCTTGAATTCACCAGCCATGAGATCATGACCTGAGTTGAAGTCAGATGCTTAACCGACTGAGCCACCCAGGTGCCTCAGCAATTATTTCTGATATGTGTTCACCCATTCTAGAAAATAATTGAGTTTTATTAGCATATATGGAAAAAAGTTACATAGTTTGCATGTAATAATACAAAAATACTTGAAAATCTTAATGAATTCATAGCAAATTTCCATGGATCATAAACAAATTTTTTAATTTAACCCAGTTACATGTTTTAACTATGTTAAATGTTCCAAGTTCATATTCTTATGTGATAGTTAATATAAACATATTTTAAGTTCACACTATGTAGATTCTCTTATTTTAGAACTATTCAATCTTTGAAATAAACAAGGAAGATACATGAAATTAATGGTGATTCAAATAAATTAATAAGTAATCTTAACAAATTTATTTCCTGAAAACTATTTTCTTGATTGCCAAACTTTCTTTATTAATATTATAAAAGTTTAGTCTGGGCTTACTGGTAAATTGAGAAGAATGAACGTAATGTACATCTTTTTGGAAAATGATTATTTTAATGGGTTAATTTAAACTATCAAGTATATTTGGCAAAATCGTTCTTGCAGCATTGTAAATATTTATTTCTTTGGATGTGTATTGAGGGGATAGTATGAAGCACACCTTATAAATAAAGGCCTATAATAATTATTCAGATTCAGAGTAATAAAAACTGAATTAAACAATGATAGAATGGAAAGGAAAAGATAGATTAGTGTAATATTAGAATCAGAGGAAACTGGTGATTGTGCAGATATAGAGGTAAATTAAAAGAACGTATCCAAGTGGATCGCCACACTGAAAAAGAAACCACAAAATAACACCATAGTTGGTGAGAGATGACATATCATTTTTTTGAGTGAGTTGATAACTATGTGGACCTGGAGCACAAAAGTGTCTGAGCCAAACATTTTATTTCAAAAGTCGTTACTCATATGTGGCAGTTGAAGTCAGAAGAAAGTTTGGCATGAAGACAAAACCATTTTAAGAGCAAATTTAAAAGTCCTGAGAGATGGCAACAGTTATAATTTGTTTTTGTTTTTGTTTTTTTTTAATATTTTTATTTTTTTATTTCTAGGATAGAGAGAGACAGCGTGAACAGGGGAGGGTCAGAGAGAGAGGAAGACACAGACTGAAACAGGCTCCAGGCTCTGAGCTGGCAGTCAGCACAGAGCCCGACGCGGGGCTCGAACCCACGAACCGCAAGATCATGACCTAAGCGAAAGTCGGATGCTTAACCGACTAAGCCACCCAGGCGCCCACCCCCTTTTTTTTTTTTTTAATATTTTTAGCAACAGTTATAATTTGAACAGAGAAGATGCATAAATGATAGATGGAGAGATAGATAGTGATAGAGATAATTGATATAAATATAGAGACAGAGATAGCTAGAGATAGTGATAGAGATAGAAATAAAGAGAGATATAGAGGTAGAGCTAGAGATAGATGATAGATAATAGAATGGACATAATGATACAAGAAAAACTAGGCAAAAGTGGTTTCACCAATGTTATGTGAAAGTTGCAATTACAGTTCAAAATAGTAAGAGATTCCTAATGAATGAGATGCTGTTCCTGTAATTTGTTGTGAAATCATATGGAAATGATCACCATTGAAATTGTGTATCTGTAAAGAAATACTTTCACAAATAGCAACTATTAAGAAATTGCTGAGGTGCCTGAGTGGCACTCTTGATTTTGGCTCAGGTCATGGGATCAATCCCGGTGTCCTGCTCTGTGCTGACCTTGCAACCTACTTAAGATTCTGTCTCTGTTCCTCTGCCCCTCTCCCTGGCACTGTCTCTCTCTCAAATTGAAAGCAAGCTAGCAAGCAAGAGAAAGAAAGAAAGAGAGAGAGAGGAAGGAAGGAAGGAAGGAAGGGAGGGAGGGAGGAAGGAAGGAAGGAAGGAAGGAAGGAAGGAAGAGAAAGAAAGAAAGAAAGAAAGAAAGAAAGAAAGAAAGAAAGAAAGAAAGAAAGAAAGAAAGAAAGAAAGAGAGGAAAGAGAGAGAGGAGGGGCGCCTGGGTGCCTTAGTCGGTTAAGCGTCCGACTTTCGCTTAGGTCATGATCTCGCGGTTCATGGGTTTGAGCCCCGCGTCGGGCTCTGTGCTGACTGCCAGCTCAGAGCCTGGAGCCTGTTTCAGTCTGTGACTCCCTCTCTCTCTGACCCTCCCCTGCTCACCCTGTCTCTCTCTCTCTCTCCTAGAAATAAATAAAACATTTAAAAAAAAATAGAAAGAAAGAGAGGAGAGGAGAGGAGAGACAAGACGAGACAAAACAAGAAAAGAAAAGAAATTGCTGGAACAGACTTGTCATTGGGAACCATCAACAAAGAGACCATTACCAATAGCATAAGAAAGAATATTGAGCTAAGAGACTACTCTACCCTCATGTTCTCCCATTACTATAAGAAGAAGCAATATCTATTTTTAAATTCCTCTAAAGGGAGATTAGAATGTTGTGGGGTTTTTGCATTAAAATTTCTGGTAGGCATACAGATTCCACAGTTGTCTGTGGACTTCTAAATCTGTGTTTATTTTCATATATGTATGTAGCTAGGAAGATAAATATAGATGTTTCAGATACAGACTTTGATTGATTGATCTCATGGATTAATAATTAAAATAAAAATTTTCAGAGACAAATATATAGAGAAGGACAGAGACAAACTAGAGCCCAAATTAATGGGAAAAGCATCATATTTTCCATATTTTAAGTTGTAAGACTTATTTTTGGCAGTCAACACCTCCCAGCTCTCTGCAGTATTTACTATGATCAGTACATTTGCCCAAATTACCATAACTATTGTTCTCCTTGAGTTTTCAGAAAAGAAAAAAAAAAAAAGAATAAGAGGGAAGAAAGTGTATTGACCCTTGGAGTAGTTAGAGGACCTGTAAAGAAGTAATTGTCTTCTCTTTGTAAAGGAGATGTTCTTCTCTTTCTATAGTCAAATGATAGATTCCATAAGATTAACTGTAAAACAACAAAGGTTGATCCCATGAATACAGTGTGTGTACAGTAGCTGTGGTGTCCAGCACACAACCCTATGAGCAAAAGATAGCTGTAGAGAGTGCAGCAGTTATACACCCTCTATTTCCACATTTTGAGATACTCATGATATGAGAGCCCAGCAAGAAAAGTAGCTGGGCCTGGGCCGCCCTGGTGACAGTTCTGAAAGAGGCACTCACAAGTTAAGGTATTTTAATATCATTTTCTGTGAGGTGCACCTCACCCCCTGAGAGGAAGGAGAAGAGAAATAAGAAGTTGAGATAGAGCTCTGCTTTCCCTATCAGGGAACCCCCTCCATAGACTTCAGAAGAATCCAATCTCCATGAGAGCCAGCAAAGGGCTCATCAGTCAGGATTAGTCTGGCAACAGAACTGGCAACTGGAGGTCATATAAGGTCACAAAAGGAAATTCAACTCTCCTAACTCTTTCTTGCCCCAAAACCGAGTGGGAACACATGGAAAGAGACAGAGGATAGTTTATGAAGCACAGACAAGTTTTCTCCTCTACTTAAGCCCACTGAAATACAAACAATGAACTAAACTTTGATTAGAGGTTGAGAGTGGGATTTTAATACAAATAAAAACTGGAATTTTTATTATGAAGTAAGTTTATGCTATTAAGATTAACCACCAACTTATGAAACAAGGCTCATTTGTCATCAACTAGGAGAATAAGAAAAGAGTCTTATGTAGCACAGCAAGGAGATCAGTGTTAGAAAAATAAAACAGGTCCTGGGGCGCCTGGGTGGCTCAGGTTAAACATCCAACTTCAGCTCAGGTCACGATCTTGCAGTTAGTGGGTTCGAGCCCCGCATCAGGCTCTGTGCTGATGGCTCAGAGCCTGGAGCCTGTTTCAGATTCTCTGTCTCCCTCTCTCACTGTCCCTCCCCCAATCATGCTCTGACTCTCTTTCCTTCTCTCTCTCAAAAATAAATAAACATTTAAAAAATTTTTTTAAAAAGAAAAGAAAAATAAAACAGGTCCATAGGTATGCCCCCATGTTTACAGATTTCCCAAGTTAATACTGATTTTTGTAAACTCCAGTACATTTTTATCACTAACTTAGAGTATAATTTTAGTTGTATTTATTTTTACAAGGATAAGTAAGACCTGATTATATTGCAGTATTTTACCTTAATCTTTTAGTTAGGATTTACTTGTTAGTAAATAACCAATTTAAAACAAAAGAAGGACTTTAATTAAATGAATCTTTTTTTTTTATTTTGGAGGAATTATTTCACATTGAATATAATTTCTTTTTAATTAATGTGTTTATAACTCCATGATTTAGTGCTTAAGAATATTTTCAGTTGGCACAAGGGTAATCTGAATTAATGAGATAATTATACAAGATCTTTACTTCATTTCCCCTGTTCAATGGTGGGCACTAGTGATGTTTTCCTGTCTCAAACACTTATCACATCAATAACATATCATTAGAACTATTGATCAACTTACTGCTATTTGCTATATACAGAACCATAAAACCTATCTGATTCAAGGATCTACTAATAAACATGTAATCAAAACAAAATATTGATTACATTCAAAGAGCTTACAAAATTATTTCCAAAAGTAAATTGCTTTAGAAAATGTAATATATCTCATTTTAAAATATTTTCCTCAATTTCTTAAAACTAGATAAAATATTAAAATGTTGCTTTTAAGCAGAAAAGTTTTAGTCAATTATAGATTTGTCTTTAAAAAACAAAACTGATAGGAGCACCTCGGTGGCTTAGTCGGTTAAACATTCAGCTCTTGGTTTCAGCTCAGGTCATGATCTCAGGGATCATGGGTTTAAGCTCTGCTTCAGCCTCCATGTTGACAGTGTGGAGCCTTGGGATTCTCTCTTTCTCTCCCTCTCTCTGTTCCTGCTCCACTCACAAGCTCTCTCAAAATATAAATAAATAAACTAAGAAAATAAACAAAAAAACCCAAAAACTGACAGTGTTTCAATAATAAATCTATTTGTGTTTAACAGTATTTAAAAATTTAATTATGCATGTATGGATTTTTAGAAATATAAATATCTACCTATGCATGACTGTACATGTCTGTCTATCTCTTTGTCCATCTCTTTCTCTGTCTAGTTCCCATGTTCTCCGCTATAATGTCAGGATTGAATCAAAGAAAATGCAGATGACATAATTACTCTTACATGATTATTCTACTCATATTACAGCACTTTATTTGGGCAGCCTCCTCACCCATTCTTTGGTCTACCTGATTTTAGGGTCCATTCTTATAAGCAAGAAGTTATTAATAAATTCATATTAAAGTTCATCATTGTTTGGTGGGTTTTAGCAATTTGACCACTTTCTCTCTCTGTCCAGAAAAATTAATTCTACATTTATAGTTTTGTAATTGTAGTAAATTATAAGACAGCTAAATATATCGAATTGTTAATATGTCTTGAGTATTACACCAAGTACATTGTGTAAATAATTGTGTCCAATCTGAACATGCATATTTACTATTATAATCCCCCTTTTACAGACAAGGAAAATGAAGTACTGATTATTTAAGAAATACACTTAAAATACATAGGTGGAAGCAGCACAACCTTGACTTAAATCTATATTTTCTCTGTGAAGACCTTAAATTCTTACCTTTTAAATTATAATTCAATTTGCTTAATATATGTGAGTCTCAGTTTTCTCATCTGGAAAGTAAGGCACGTATTCCTTTATTCAGTTTGTTATTCAATTAGTGTCTACTATGTGCTAGACTACATTTGGGCCCGGGCACAACTATTACACAGAAATCAAACAGACTATGTGTCTGCCTGTAAGGGTGTGACTTTCCATAAGAAAACTCATAGAATGAATATAGAAATCAATTACTAGAACATGTCATGTGGTGATAAGGGCTTTGATGAGAATTAAATCGGGATAAAGAAGAAAGAAGGTATTGCAATGGGAGTACTATTTCATATAACATGAGGAAATACTCTTTGCTAAGAAGATATTAAACAGTAAGTCGTTTTAGTAGCAAAGAAAAAAAACTGACTTAGGAGAATGTTCTAGGAACAAGATGTTCATCACTGTGGCCAAAGAAAAGTGAGCAAGGGGGGAAACAGTAAAAGACTATTTCAGAGCAGTGCCAGGGACTAAATAATGTGCGGCCATGGAAGACATTATGATCAATTAATGTCCCGGAGACTGAAACTCCACATTAATTTGAGAATGAGAAGTTTAAAGACTTGTTACCTACTGCAGGAAATTACCTACTTATTGAAGGGTAAAGAGAACACTAAAAATGTTAAGAATAGCAAATATAGGGTACAGCTATTGCTGCTTCTAAGGCTTCAGGCAAGGACTCAAGGAAGGAGTAAATCTGGAAGGACCTCTCCTCACCAGAGCTGAGATGGGGACCTTGTTAGAGAGGATTTGATTGTGGCCTTCTAGATAGCAGAGTGTTTTGCTGATGCACTATGCTGGTAAAGCTCTTTGGCAAGCTGCTACCTGGGGGGCGGGGGGAGGTGCTGCAGGAAGCTGTCTGATGTACACTGCTGGCCCTCTGCTCCAAAGGTGCAAGCCAAGAGGAGCACAGAGAACTAGGGAAGAGTTTCACCCTTTTCCAACATCCCACCAGCAAGCAGGCTTTACAGATGAATTTTATGAAGATGCCATTGACAAACAAAGCAAAGACATTCCATGATCATCAGCAGGATACAGAAGGCTAGGTTTTGAACTGATGGTAATTAATAACACTGTAAAAAATCTGGGTTTTTGACCACTTGGGTTGGTTCAGCATCCAACCTCGGCTCAGGTCATAATCTCATGGATCATGAGTTTGAGCCCTTTGTAGGGCTCTGTGCTGACAGATCAGAGCTTGGAACCTGCTTCACATTCTGTGTGTCTCTCTCTCTGTGTCCTTCCCCTGTGCACATTCTGTCACTCTGTCTCTTAAAAATAAATAAACATTTTAAAAATTTAAAGAAAAAATCTGGGTTTTGTAGCCCTCATTTAAAAAGTGATGGAGGAGTACCTGACTGACTCAGTTGGTACATGAGGCTTTTGATCTCAAAGTTGTGAGTTCTAGCCCCACCCACACTGGGCATAGAGATTACATTTTAAAAAATGGAAAATTTGTCAGGATTTTTAGTCTGAAAAGTTTTAATTTATCTTTATTTTTAAAGATATTTTTGTTGTGTAGAGAATTGTTGGTTAGTCTTTTTTTTTTTGCGTTACAGTGAAGCTCTGTTAACTTCTGCTTTCATTTTTCTGGCTTTCATTGGTTTCTTTTTTTCCTTTTTGTTTTGTTTTGTTTGTTTTTTAGTTTCATTGCTGAGAAATTGTCTGCCTTCCTGATAATATACGTTAATATATTTAATTAATTTTGGAAAATCATTAGCAATTAGCTTTAAATATTTTTCTATACCATTCTTATTTTCAACTCTTTTATTCAATATATATGAAGTTCATAAATATCCTCAGTGACTCAAACCCTTATATGAGCCACATCTTTCTCTATATATGTGTCTTTATAAATTTATATCTATATATGTATATAATATTTGTGTGCATACTTTTTCTAGTTAGTTTTTAATGGCATTACTTGCAATTCACTGCTTCTCTACTTAAACAACATATAATTTGCTCTTAAGCTAATCTATTGACCTGTTTTTCCTTCTTCACATTTTTCATCTTTATATTTCTGTGTGATTTTACTGCAGTTATTTTTTGTTGAAGTTTCCAGGCTAATTTTATTGTCTCCATCATAGTTATCTATAGTTTCTTAGACATCTTTAATTTCTTTTTTATTTTGTGATTGTTGATTTTTTTTTCTCACTGTGTTTTTTGTCTTTATTTACCCATATCTCTTTTTGTGCATTTGCAAAATACGGTATATAAACATTGTTTTTGAGTGTTTTAAGTGTTTATTTATTTTTGAGAAAGCATGCAAGTGAGGGAAGGGCAGAGAGAAGGGGAGAGAGGATCTGAAGTGAAGCAGACTCTGGGCTGACAGCAGCTGGAAGTGGGACTCAGTCTCAAAGACAGCAAGATTGTGACCTGAGCTGAAGTCAGAGGCTCAACTGACTGAGCCACCCAACGTTCCCCTGTTCTTTACTGTTCACAGGCTTGAAAATGATGTTTTCTTTCTCAAATGAGTATCATTTGTTATTGAAAGGAGGATAAGGGCACTCAACATTTTGAATTACTTTAATATAAATACAGACTTTAAAATTCTCTGAGCCACTTGAGTGAATAGCAAACAGTAAATTGGTTTAATTCAGATTTCCTTATACTCTTTTAGTATATGAGCAACCCTTAGTATTCTGATCCAAACTGGCTCCTGGGACCATGTGGACCATAGGCTCCAAATTTTACTCTAACCCTTCAGAAGTAGCGGATAAGAAATAGTTGCCCTATTAGAAATAACATGGCTCCAGGGCAGAAGCAGCCCTCACCTCCTGGATGCCTTTTCTCTCCTAGACTCTAGCCTACCAGTTCTTTACTGTTTATTTACTTACATGCGAAAAAAAACAGTTTACATGATTCCAAAATACCCGATCTGCAATGATCAGAAGCAGAAGTCTGACATTTATTCACTACAAAAAATATCTGAAATTTCTTCGCATCTGTAAATGCTTTGGACATCAAGCTCTGTTATGAGTTTGCCAAAATGACCCTTGTGAAGTAGAGTGCAGAGTGCGAGCTGGTGAACCACCGTTCAACAACAGACCACAAAAGAAAAGGGGACTGAGGTGTTTATTACTTACAGGTCCTGCCAGAAGTGGCCAGTATGTTTCAAAGGGCCGTATTGGGAGGTCAAAGCAGAGTGCAGACAGAGGGGCAGGGTCACGGGCCCATGTATGCCTTTATAAGGGTCTGTGGGTGGAGTGTTGTGGGGATCCTGGGCGAAAGCTGGAATGGTCAATTCAAACCAAAAGAATCAGGCTTTCGTGAGCCCCACAGGAATCTCATCTGTGGTGCACATAAGGGGAAGAACCTAGCAGAAGGGGAGACTGTTGATGTCAAGAGCTGTTAGAGAAATCCTATCAGGAACTTGCGTTTCCTTGTGACTCTGTGGGCCACTATCCGGGGAAGAAACTTGTATGATGGGCTGGTGTCAGCTGGAGGTCATTGCAGACTGCTTGGCCAAACAGAATGAAAGTTGAGACAGCAACACCATGGAGTAGCTTAACTAAAATTCTTAACAGTCTCAAAAATCCATATTTCAAAAATGTACATGATTATATCTGACAATACTGAACTTAAATAAACATTATATTTGTTTTTTTGTGTCATTTTTAAAACTTTTATCTGTTAGATGAAAGGAAGGAATAGTATTTGAAACTGCTGGTACAAAGTAGTGCATAATAAGTAGCTGAAATGGTGATATTTGTTAATATAATATTGCAGCATACAATTTGAATGCCTTGTGTACAGATCTTCCTCGACCTATGATAGAGTTGCATCCTGATAAACCCATTGTAAATTGCAAATGCATTTAATATATCTAACTTACCGAACATCATAGCTTAGCCTAGCCTGCTTGAAACATGCTGGGAACACTTACACTAGCCTATAGTTGGGCAAAATCATCAAACAGCAAGTGGTTTATATAAAGTGTAGTTTGTGAAATATAACAATGAACATGAGAACCAGAATGCTTGTATGGGTACAAAATGGTTGTTGACCCTCGTGATCCTAAGGCCGGCTGGTAGCTACATCTGGCACTGCCCAGGATCATGAGAAAGGACTCTACCGCATAAATCTAGCTTGGGCAAAGGTGAAAATTCAAGATTCCAAGTATAATTTCTATTGTTTGTGTGTAACTTTCACACCATCTTAATATCAGAAAATCTTAAGTCAAGCCATCATGAGTCAGGGACCATATAAAGAAAATATGTTCACATTTATAAGCATGGAGTTTGGGATTTTTGTTTTTCCTTCAAAGAATGGCATTATGTTTAAAAAAATGGTAAAGGCTCTAAGAGTTATAACTGCTTCTATCATTAGGAATTATTAAGAGTGGTTTGTAGGTATTTCATATGTCTTAAAAACAGAGTTGGGATGTGTTGTTATTTTCTTTCAATGCAAATCCAGGAAGAAAGAGTAATTAGTCTAGATATGGCAAGGTGCTCTCACTCTATCAGAAGAACACTTGAAAAAGTGATCTTGGTGAGGAGACTGATATAGACATTCACTTAATTGAATTATTTATTATACACATGTTGAGTCTCTACCATGTATTCAGGTACGTGATCCCAGGCATAGAACTGATGATACACATGATTTTTCATTACGATAAAAAGATAATGATTATGATGAAAACTCCAATAACCTTAAGAAATCAAGACATGTTTTAAAGGTCATATGAAGATTTGAACTATGGTGACTGAACTAGAGATAATAACATGTGGTCATTGCAAAACACAGATAAAACATACAAGACAACACAGAGATTTTTTTTGATACTAAAAAGTGCCATAATAGCTCATAAGTATCTCTTATCATCCTAATAATATTTGCCATCAGGAACCTTCAAGATTCCTGAAGGAGAATCCGGAAGAACTGGTAAATAGAATTTTAAAGAGTCATGGGGGAGCCTGAGTAGCTCAGTCAGTTAAGCAATTTGGACTCAGGTCATGATCTTGCCGTTTGTGAGTTCTAGCACCATATCGGGCTCTGTGCTGACAGTTCAGAGCCTGAAACCTGCTTTGGATTCTGTGTCTCTCTCTGTCTCGGCCCCTCCTCCACTCACATTCTCTCTCTCTCTCTCTCTCTCTCTCTCTCTCCCTTTCTCTCAAAAATAAACATTAAAAAAATTTTTTAAGTCATGGGCAGGGACAAATGAGTGGCTCAGTTGGTTAAACATCCAGCTCTTGATTTCAGCTCAGGTCATGATCTTGTGGACATGATCTCATGGTCATGAGATAGAGCCCCACATCGGGGCTCTGTGCTAAGCATAGCGTCTACTTAAGATTCTCTCTCTCTCTCTCTCTCTCTCTCTCTCTCCCCCCCCCCCGCCCTGTTCATGTGCACATGCATTCTCTCCTTTTCAAAAGAAAAATCATAGGCATAAGATATTTAGTACTCTTAGTAGGCAGACCATCCTGCCTCTGTCATGAAACAGGGTTGTTATCTGGTCAAAGGCACATACCATTTTGAGTCTAAAAGAATAGCATTGCATCACTTTTTTTAAATGAAAGATTTGCACAGTGTTTGCCCTGTCAAAGATGTCAAAAATCTCAAATTCTTAAGTCAACAGCATAGCTTTTCATTTTTTTAAGTTGAATAAAATAGTGAATTTTGAAACCATGCCTCCATAATACTGCTGACTTGTGCAATAGCTGACATAGTAAGACACAATTTTATAACTCCAAAAAAGAAATATCTGTTAGAGCAGTAGAATTTCTGAAATATTATTAGCTGGCAAAAAAACCCTGTCTCACTATGGGAGGTTTCTGTGGATTTGTCCAGAAATGGAAATAAGGAAGAAATTTCATTGGCCCCCCGAGGAAAAGATTCAGAATTAACTATTTGTCAGTGATCAGTTCTGGGAATGACAATTTTTTAAAAAAGACAACACATATGCACACATGCAAAACACAACACCAACAGCACACACACACACATACACACAACATTTATGAACCTGTTGTTACCACTGAACTAATTTGACAAAACTTTGAAAATAGTTTCCTGTAATCATGCAGGCTTTCTCTATGAAGAATCAAATTATAACAATAATGTCATGACTTACACAAATTTGAAGTTAAAGAATAGCAAAACTGAAGATTTATCTTAACAATGACAAAGCAATTAATTGATAAGTACTGTATTAGTCATGCAATTAACTATTTGCCCAAAGAATATTGTGTGGATATATACATGATTTCTAATGAAATAAATACATATAATAGTTTACATCATGTTGTTACAGTATTATTTTGATTTTTTTTAAATTCAATCAAAGCTGTCAATCCTAAAGCATCAAACTCTAGTGACTGGCAATCCCGATTTTGATTACAGTGATTTGGAAACAATTTTAAGTAAAATATTTATGATTTCATGGCATCCTCTATTTTTTCAGAATGAAAAACAGTAATGCATTCTACCTCTGCTGATTATTAAATGCATTCTACCTCTACCTCTGTTCTCCGTATCATCTACTATTTATGTTGTCTGCAAAAGCAAGCACTGTGCACTGATATTTTAAATGGCATTATCTCAAGAAATCGTATCTCTTCCATGCATCTTAATATTCTGATCAATTGTTAAAAAACTGGAATGTGAATAGATATCTCCAGGATACTCTGAGAGAGTCATATTTAATTGGCTGGGCCAAAAGATTTTGAATTTGTATCTAGAATCCTTAGAGATTAATATACAAATAATTTCTCTGTATGAAAGCAGCTTCAAATTCTGGTCATAGTGTCAATATTAGAAACTCTTCAACTTTAACGGTTACCTACACAATTGCTTTGTTTCTCCTGAATAGTTTCTCTCTCCAACATGGCTCAGAGTTTCCTACATTGTATTCATTTTTCTAAGTTTCTTTTTAGTCAGAAATAAAAATAAAAAAGAAACATGCCCGGGTGGCTCAGTTGGTGGGGCGTCCAACTCGATTTTAGCTCAGGTCATGATCCCAGGGCCATGGGATCAAGCCCCGTGTCAGGCTCTGTGATCAATGTGGAGCCTGCTTAAGATTTTCTCTGCCTGTCTTTCTCTCTCCCCCACTTGTACTCTCTCTCTCTAAAATTAAAATGAATCTTAAAAAAAAGGAAAATGTTAAGAGAAAAGTTTTATTTAACAAAGTAAGGCAATATAATCACAAATAGGTTTTGAACTTAATTCTACAGTACATGATTTGCATCAAATCTCTTTGTAGTAACAGTAGGCCATTTCACATACAGGTGGCAGAGCAAGTATCAGGGCCATTGAACACAGCTAATTTTGCTAATGCATCACAATTACAGAAACACCTGTGCTAAGTAACCTTGTCCTATTTCCATGAAAATGAATAGTGTTCAATAACCCTCAAAATACCTCATTTCATGCTGATGCAGATTTTCTCTAACCATTTTCTGTGACAGAACTTCCACAATATAGATGTCTTTGAAAAGCCAAATTCAGTGTGTTTCCATACATTTATTTCAGATACTTCCTCCTTCATTTTCTTTTTCTAAGAAAGCACTTCTTCTTATAAATATTCTACTGTTTTATGTTGCAGAAGGTAAAAGGATGTAGTTTGTTTCAAAAAGCCAGTCCAAACATCATTGCTTATGTAGAGGAACATACTGTTAAATTGCACATACAGACTATCAGTCTTGAATCACAACTTCCTGTTTAATGTTCCAAAAGTTACCCATGCCAGATGATGTGTTAAATAATCATAGCTTGTAAATGAGCACCTAGTAATTAGAGTTTCATTTACCTTTACACCGGAGTGGTGATGTACACTTGTCCTTCTAGAATCTTTATCTACTTCATAGTAAAAACAAGACAAAACCAAACCAAAACTGCTGATCTCTAAGAGACTTTTATTTAAAATGGAAACCAACATGTGAAACAATATTAAGAAATTACTTAAAATCCATTAAACTAGGGTGCAAAATTAGTATAATATGTATTAAATATGGTTAATACATTTAGAGATAGTTTCATGGTGAATAAGCCTAGTAAACATTCATTTGATATTATTTATTTAAGAGCAGTGTTGATAATTATATTTGAGAAGGGCATGATAGTATTCAACATCAAATTTAAAAGATGAAGTGCATGAAATTATGAGTATGAAATTAAAACAGATGTGAGAAGGTTTGGAAACATACAGTAAGTGCACTGATTTGTGGGCCTGACTCACAGGAGCTGTTCAAACACATTTGTTAACCAACTATCTGATGGAATGAATGAAAGTATGCTGCAAGCAAATCTCTTTCAGGGATGAAGGAAATTACATTCTCTATGAGTGCATGAAATTCTCATTTCATTTCCCAAGTGCCAACACTTTTTAATTTGGTAGAGAAATATATTATTTTTGCTTAATTTCTATATTTATATTATGTTCTGGTACAAACATTTGCTTTAAAATGCATTATAATTGGCTTCATTCTTGTCATTATGAAAGAAATAAAATATAACTAAATATTCTAGAATTTGAAATTAAAATATAATACAAAAAATTGAAAAAACGATTTACTATGTGATAGTATGAAATACATTACATTATCAATGTTTAATTAATTATTATTTTAAAAGCATATACAGTAACAGTTGCCATCCATAGATTGGGAATTTATGACAAATTACCTATACATATTGTTGCATGTAAAACTCTGCAAAGTTCTAGAATACTAAAATAAAGAAGCAGTATTTAGTTTTAACATGTATTTTACATAAATGTACAATGCAACAGTTTTAGGACTGCATTGTCTACAAATTTTCTCACTATAAACATAAAATTATACTAAAAGAGTTAAGAATAAAGGTAACAAGATTTTTTCTTTATTAAGGAAATTAAATTGGCATGTGTTAATTAAACTGAATTAATTAAATTGTAGACATATCAGTTTATCATATGTTTGTTTTATTTCTCAGTATTTTATCTATTTGTGAGAAAGAGAGAGAAAGAGCGTGAGTGAGGGAGGGGCAGAGAGAGAGGGAGACACAGAATCCGAAGCAGGCTCCAGGCTCTGAGTTGTCAGCACAGAGCCTGACATGAAGCTCAAACTCATGAACCACAAGATCATGACCTGAGCCAAAGTCAGATGCTTAACTGACTGAGCCACCCATGTACCCCTATCATATCTTTGTTACATTAGCACTCACTCCTGCAAAAGGAATGTTATATTTACAATAATGTCTTGAGCCAAAATCTGAAATCTCTGAAGTATAATTTACTATGTAACTCAAAGACTTTTCCATGAGGCAGAGTTTGGAGTTCTGCTGCCTGAAGCCAAAAAACATCAAACACTGCTGGAAATCTCCAGAAGAGAGCAGGTTAGAGATTTTCCCTCAGAGACTCCAGAGGGAACCAATCATACTGTCACCTTGATTTCAGAGTCTGGCCTCTTGAACCATGAGAGACTTAAGTAAATAAATTTTTTTATAAAGTAATTCTGTTCCCAAAATTCCATGTGGTATTATGTATAATGTAACACACAAATGTCCTCTTTTCCCCATCACTCACTGACACTTTAAGAATGAAACTGAAAGTTAAAAAACAAGTAAAAAACTCATTTCATGTGCCAAACACAAGGATTAAAATTGGAATCAGAATCAAATAAGTCAAACAAGTTTTTTGTTCTTATTAAGTTTATATTCAATGAAATAAACATTTTCCCCAATGAAAACAGGTATAATGCTTTTTTATTGTTGTTTTGTAATGTTTTAAATATCAAATTGTGTCTAGATGATTATTTAGTTAGTTTATTTATTTCCTGAAGAAAAACAAGGAAAGGGGATGCCAACTGAATATGATTTGGTGTTCAGTAAATTATTTATGATGCATTGCAACTAAATGCAATTATTACAGTGAAACATAATGATTTTAGGATTTTCTCATTTTCTTATCTATTATAAACATTTTGTTTTCAAAGACCACATGCAGTTAGTTGGACATCAACTAAGATGGATTTCTAATGAGCCCAAGGAAAGGCCATCTTGTTGCTGTTCATTGAGAGTCTCAGCCTTTGATACTTCTTTGCAGGTGTGAGGGTGACATCGGAAAATCCCCTGCTAGGTGTGCCTCAGTAGGGTGAGCGTCTGACATTGGCTCAGGTCATGATCTCACAGAGCCTGCGTCAGGCTCTGTGCTGACCACTCAGAGAGCCTGGAGCCTACTTCAGACTCTGTGTCTCCCTCCCTCTCTGGCCCCCACCCCATCCGCACTCAGTCTCTCTCTCTCTCAGGAATAAACATTAAAAATAAATCCACTGCTAAATTTGTACTCCTGTGTATCCTACATAGATACACAGGGCCCCAGACACATACATAGAGAGCGGAAAAGAGTGAATTAAGTTTTTCTGTTACCAGTCTGAAATCAGAAAGGCATAAAATCATTGAGACTGATATGTTAGACATATATAACCACAGGGCTTTACAAATAATCATGGTAGAAAGAATGATGCTATTTTTTCAGGGTTCAGATGAAGAATAATGATGACTGACACTTCATTCCTGGAATATATATTTCTAAGAACAAAACAAATACAAACTCACTAAATAGATATCATTTCGTTTTATCCTCAATGGAAAATTCTCAAGTGATGTTCTTATGCTTAACTTGTCAAATATGTAATAAATGAGTCACAGGTTATTCTTCCCCAATCCCTATCCACCCGCATTGGTTTAGAAGCATTTGTTTGGACATTCAGATTCCGTGTCATATATCTCTTTTCTTCCCCTGAAGATGTGGTTTTCTAGGTGAAGTTAGACATTGACTCAGGAGCACAGCTGGAGGCCTACCTACCAAGTAAACCCTCTTTTAGCATCGGGGGCATCTCATACACCCAAACCCATCCTTGTTTATACTGTTTGCTGCAGGGGAAGAAATGGCTATTGCAGTTGCTTTGGGTCTAAAGGTTATCTAAGAGGCAGAAATAAAAGTCAATTGTATTCAGAATCAATCAATCATCCATCAAACAAGCTCCTTCAAATCAAACTTTTCCCTTGTTTTAAATCTGCTAGAGTCATAACAGATAGTCTGAGCCTTCCCCAAGCACAATGACACAAACTATTCATTTCATTTATTCAGTGCAAGAAATTCAGTATAACCTGCTGCTATTGGAAAGATGTCAAAAAATAGGCAAATGTTGACTGAATTGTGTATTCAGTTGCTGATAAAAATAACACTAAGGTGGCAGACAGTTTTGCTAACTGCCACTCTTTCTTTTCTCTATCATTTTTGAAAAGTCACACTTCAAATGCATCCTTACAATGATGACTCCCCTTGTATGTGCTATGAAGTATATTTATATAAACTAAACTCAAATTTTAGAGCTTTTCATACTGATCTTGAAAAAAAATGTAAGGATCATTGCTCATTTATCTTTCTAAACACAATAATTCTAAACTGCTTGATTTTAAGACACTTATCCTTTTTGAATATACACTTCATCAATTTTCATGAAAAGAGAGCATTAAAATGTCATGCATATGGAATATTATTACTCAGAGAAAGGATTCTAAAGGCAAAAGAGATGTATCTGAATAATATCAGGCATATTTATTTTAGTGAAATTACATAATCATTATACGCCACTTAACAAATGATCTGCCTAAATATTACCAATGGAGGTTAATTAAGGTATAAACCAAGTAAAGCGCTTGTTTACTGCCACTACCAAAAATATAAACACTTAAAATTAAAATGACTTTTGGGGAACCTGGGTGGCTCAGTCAGTTAAGCATCTGACTCTTGTATTCAGCTCAGATCACGATCTTGCAGTTTGTGAGTTAGGGCCCCTAATCGCTCTCTGTTCTGACAGTGTGGAGCCTGCTTGGGATTCTCTCTCTCCCTCCCTCTCGCGGCCCCTCTTCTACTCACACACTCGCTCTTTCTCTCTCTCATACAAAAAGTAATGGATACATTTAAAAATAATAAAATAAGATGACTTTTTAAGCATAGCAATTTCTTATAAAGCTAGTCAAGTTTTATGAAGGAAGTACATACTTTAAAAATTATGTATAATGGGGCGCCTGGATGGCTTAGTCGGTTGAGCGTCGGACTTTCGCTTGGGTCATGATCTCGCGGTTCGTGGGTTCGAGCCCCGCGTCGAGCTCTGTGCTGACTGCTAGCTCAGAGCCTGGAGCCTGTTTCAGAGTCTGTGTCTCCCTCTCTCTCTGACCCTCCCCTGCTCATGCTGTCTCTCTCTCTGTCTCCTAGAAATAAATAAAACATTAAAAAAAATTTTTTTAATTACGTAAAATTTTTTTATATTTCTTTTTAAATAAGAACAAAAATTTAAGAGAGATTTTTTAAAAATTTTATTCATGTGTTTATGTTCTTAAACTATGCATTACTATATTTATATTTAATATAATTACCAATATTATTTCACATAACAAAAATCTAATATTTCATAAGAAATATAAATATTTATTTTAATGACTTCAAAGAGGCCTGTAAATGCTCTCTACGTTTATATTTTACTGAAAATAACAGTTTCCAAGATCTACACAGCATTGTTTTCCACGAGACTGAGTAAAGATAAGTAGGATTTCCCCATGTAATATGTTTGTAAAACTTTATTAAAGAAAAAAATACCATGGTAAGATTAGTTCAGTTGTGAGATTATTAATATTAGGTTTCTTAATCACTTTTCTCAATCCATGAACATCCTATTATGATGTGATCAAATGGCTTTTTTGCATTACTTTGTAAGATAACAAACCCAGGATTCTTTTATGAAATGAAATTGATCTGTTGGGCAAATTAATTAAGCACACTGGACTAAAGTTATTTTTATACTATAAACTCAATCACAAATATTTAAAAAAGAGTCTGTAATTTATTTTCTCTTGTTAAAGATTTTCTGCATAGCCATGTACAAGGATCCTACCAAAGGGGAAAAAAAAAAAAAAAGCTCTATTTCCAGTATTAATGTTAGACACGGGGGCATTAAGGTGTCAAAGAACTGGAAAAGGCAGAAGCAGTTAGGGTTCCTGAGAGAATATCCATTATTAATAGTATTTACAAACCATTTATATTTACATAATTATAACAATATAATACATTTGAGGGTTGCCTGGACAGTTTAGTCAAATAAGTGTGGACTCTTGATTTCAGCTCAGGTCATGATCTCATGGTTTGTGAGAACCATGAGATTCTCTCTCTTTCTCTCTTTTTCCCCCTCTGTTTCCTTCTATCTCTTCCCCTACTACATGTACATGTATACACACTCTCTCTCTAAAATAAATATTTAAAAAATAATAATACATTGGAACAGAAATATTCAGTTATGTATGACAGAAGAGGTATCCCATATAGCATTACTGAAAGTAATATATCTAAAATAAATAATATGCAGTTTGGGTTAGAACTCAGACAAGAACGGATTTACAGAAACTTGAGAATTTCTGTGATAGTTACAAAACTAAACCTCACAGTGTTATTTCCAGCTGTACTTTCACGCAATGTCTTTCCAAATGAATGGCATTGACTTTTTGTTTAGGTAGATACATGAAGATATTGGAGCCCTACATATTTAGTAGCTAACTGGTTGGTGGATAACCACCTCAGTGTCTAATAGGGATCTCAAACAATGTATATTAAAATCTAACATCTTGATCTCTATCCTGATCTCCCAATATATGTTTCTTTTCCTATTTTCCCAGTAAATGAAGTTTACCATTCCAGTCTCTTGGGTCTAAGGCAGATAGATGAATGAGAGAGAGAGAGAGAGAGAGAGAGAGGTAGATAGATAGATAATGATAGAGAGAGAGGTAGATAGATAGATAAAATGAATATTTTGACCATATTCCACTACCACCAATGTTCATCTACCCTAGACCCAGCCTCAAGATCTCCTGCCTATGTTATTATCATCTTCATCTTGCTTTTATTCCTTTCTTGATGTGTCTATTCTTTTTTTAATTTTTTTAAATGTTTATATATATATATATATTTTTTTTTTTTGAGAGAGAGACAGAGACAGAGACAGAGGCAGAGGCAGAGACTGAGTGAAGGCAGGAGAGGGACAGAAAGAGAGGGAGACAGAATCCAAAGCAGGCTGCCGGCTCTGACCTGTCAGCACAGGCCCCAACACAGGGCTCGAACTCATGAACTGCGAAATCATGACCTCAGCCAAAGTCAGACATTTAACCAATTAAGCCACCCAGGTGCCTGATCTGTCTGTTCTCAATACGGTAGCCACAGGGACTGTATACTGAATACTGTATATTTTCTTATTGATTCTAAATTTTAAAAATATGTGTGTGTGTGGGTGTGTGTATAATATATAAACATATGCATATGTGTGTCTTTTTATTTTTCTTCAATTATTTTTGTCCTCTATGTAACTCATAAAGTCTCTTAAATAATTGGTGATTAAAAGATTTGATAATAGTAACCCAGTCTTTCTGGAGAAGCCAGTATTCCCAAAATACTTAGCATACAGAACTGGTCCCCTGATACACACTCCCTGGTGTGGTTCCTGCGCCTGGAGATAAATTGATACATTTCTTAATACCTACAGATAGTAAATGTTTCCTAGCCTGTCTTAGGCTAACCTATATATACACACATAATGGAGTGAGAGTGAAGTTTATTTTCTCTTGGGGAGTTCTTAAGGCCATAATATGAAACCTGCAGCCCAGGAAGGCATCCTTGCATGAATCTTGGCCATTATGCATACAGAGAACTATGCAGGGTCCATGCTATTTAAACATGAAAGTGAAGGAAACGGTCAGTAGGAATGCTATTTCTTTAAAAACTTTAAGTTTTTCCTTCAAAAGACTGTGTTTATCTTAGTTGTTTAATGTTAGTGATATGTGTTCATGATCCCTTTGCACAACACATATGAAACCTGGGTAATGTATGACTAAAAAATTTTTTCCTCCAAAACACACATAAATAATTGAATATTTTGTGAGGAATAACAAAAGTAAAAAGTTGATAATTGCTTCAAGATTTCACCGAGAGGGGAGAAAATTTGTTTTTGCACATTAATAACTCAGCCAGATTTGCTATCAAGCTTCAGGGCTATCAACGCAGAAAGCTTTTTGTTGTTGTTATATTTACCAATGTTGATACTACTGACAGATGAATTCTGAAAATTTGATTAACTGTTCATAATAAATTTATACTTGGTGTGTGCTTGTTTATCTGTTAAGTATTTATGCAACAGTTGGTATTTTTGAGGTAATTTTTAAGATGATCAATCAAAAAAGAATTCCCTGACAAATGAAATAAATTAAATATGACACTCATGCATATTATGATGTATTTCTTAAATTGACCAAGTGTATTATAAAGGTATGGTGGTGTGTTAGAGACCAAATTCATATTCATTAATGACTTCATATGCATTGCCTGTTCACACAAGGTATTTCTGCAAGAGTATATGTTGTACAGATGAGTAAGTATGTTTTAACATATATTTTCTTTTTAAGTCAAATTAATTGAGATGTAAATTATAAAAAATGCTACTGACTTTTGGGTTCAGCCTTGACATGTAAAGAGCTTAGAAGAGGTTACCAAGGTTCTCACAACAAATAGCTCAAGAAAAAGAAAATCAGTGGTTTATCTTAGACCCATTAGACAACTGAGGTGTCAAGGCAAATAACTAACATGGAATCTGGAGAGACAGGACTCTAGAAAGTCATAGCTGAATTCTGCTTTTGCTGGAGCAGGGGCTCCAGGAGCCAGAGCTGGTAGGAACACTTAAATAATAATTCTGAGGGGCATCTGGATGGCTTAGTTGGTTGAGTGTCTGCCTCTTGATATCTGCTCAGGTCATGATCCCAAAGTTGTGGGATGAAATCCAGCATGGAGCTTCATGTCGGGCCCCCACGCTGAGTGTGAGGCCTGCTAAAGATTCTCTCTCTATCCTTCTAACCCTCTCCCCTGCTCATGTGTCCTCTCTCTCATTCCAAAGTACAATGAATAATAGTAATCATTTTGATAAATTCCTGAACACTGTGTGAACTAGCTTACAAGTTAGAAACTCCTCAGTTGCAGTCTAGGGGAGTCTACCCTACTTCCATGGAATTTGCCTCTAGGAATCTTAATAGGTTCTCATGATTAAGATTCAAGAATGACCAATTCATGAAGGTGAGCTTGTAGATAAAAAACATAATAAGATCTATGAAAGAAACAATAGGTAATTTTGACTTTATTAAAATTTAAAACTTCTGTTTTGCAAAAGACTGTGTTCAGAGAATGAAAAAGACAAACCACAGAATGGGAGATAATATTTGCAAAACACCTAATAAAGAACTTGGATTTAAAATATACAAAAACCTTTAAATCCAACATGAAGAAAATAAGCAACCCAATGAACAACAGGCAAAAGTTATAAACAGAGACCTTGTTAATAAGAATAGGAAAGAAACTCAGCACCATTCATCACTATGGAAATGCAATCTAACACAATGATGCTATACCACCACACATCTATTAAAGGACTTTACTAGGGAGGATGCAAAATGGTGTAACCACCTTGAGAACAGTTTGAAAGTTTCCTACAAAGTTAAACAGAGTCTTAGCATACAATCCAGCAATCCTGATTCTAGCTATTTACTAAATGGATGTGTATAACTGCAGATAGTTACATATAGACATAATTATAGATCAGTTTTTATACATAAGTTGTACACACATATACCCTCTTACTCTGACCACTGAGAGAATGTAGGAGCAACTATAATCTGGTAGCAAAAGTTATAACTTGTGCCCATAACATGGATTCTAACACCTTTCTCCACCAAAAGTAACTAGGGCTTCTTGGAAAAATGGTTGATTTATAGCATGAGGCAGGAAATACATAAGGCGAACTTGAAACCTCATAGAGTTCCATCAAGTAAGGAAGTGCTCAAAAAATATCATGGAGGCACTTTAAAGGGATACAGGACATACTCTTTCAGAAGAGTTTTCCCAGTGAGTTCTAGCCAAAGCTAGAAACATGTTAGCAACAAAGTAAATAAAGTAGTATTAGATAATCCCACATGTAAAATAAATATCCATGATTCTGTACTGATATGAATTATTTAATAAATAAATAAATGGAGGGAAAAATCTCATATGCAGATATTCCAAATAATTTTTGTAGGTAGTCCACTTTCCAGGATGTGGGACATAATTCTATTCTGCTTGAGTATAAATCCACCTAGGGACATCCTGCCAAAAATGGAATGGCAAGAGGGATAAAAAATGAATTTATTGTGGGGAAATCTAACAAATACTATTTCAGCCAGACAATCAATGTTAACATCAACAATAATGAGTCATATTGCTGCCGTGTACCACTGGCATAACGTAATGAAAACACAACTTTACTTCTGTGGCCTTCTTGCCAAGCACTTCCCACATTTACCAGTCTAATCATCTGAAAAACATCAGATATATTTTAATTCAGCCACATTTTACAAAATAACTGATCAGTGTTCCTCAAAATTTTCAAAGTCATCAAAAACATGGAAAGGCCGTGGAACTGTTATAATATAATATTGCACCCAGTGGAATCCTGGAATAATTTTTTTAAAAAGGACGTTTGGTAAAAAGGAAGAAATCTTGAATCAAATAAAGACTTTAGTTAATACTAATGAATTCATATAGGTTCATTAACTGTAACAAATGTACCATACTAATGTAAGATGTTAATAGCAGAAATTAAATGTTGGATATGTAAGAACTTCCTAGAATATCTTCACAATATTTCTGTTAATCTAAAACTATTCCAAAATACTTTCATTTTTGACTGTGCAGGAAATTAACTGTATGTTTTTGACAAATAGATATACTTTTCTTTGTGAAATCCCTGATGAGTTATATAATATTTTCATCTTAAATTTCATAAGAAATTTCTCTAATGGCTCTTTGAAGGCAATTCTAGGCAACTTCGGATCTGCTTTCTATCACTATATATTAATTTTGCCAAATTTTAAATATCTTATAAATGAAATGATACCATATGTACTTATATAGTTTCTCTCCTTTTGCATAAAAATGCATTCAAAATTTAATCATTTTGCTGTATAAATGTTTTGAATATTTTTTAAGATATATTTCCTTGCATGGATATACCACAATAAATGTATCTATTCATCTGTTGGTGGGCATTTGTTTTGTTTCTAATTTTTTTAACTACTGTGAATGAAGTTGCTAAAATATCTATGTAAAATTTTTCATGTGGACATATGTTTACATATATATTGGGTAAATGCCTAGTAGCAGAATAGCTAGGCCATATGGAATGTGTATATGTGTGTACACAGCCACACTGTTTTCCAAAATAGTTATAGCCTTTTACATTCCTTTCCGCAATATATGAAAGTTCCAATTGCTCCAATATTTACCAACACTTAGCATTGTGTCTTTTTTATTTTAGTTATTCTAATGTTTGTGAAAGTCCCTCCCCACCATGGGCTTTAATTTGCATTTCCCTGATGAATAAAGATGTTGAACATCTTTTTATGTGTCTACTTGCCATTCACGTATTTCCTTAGCTAAGAGTCTTTTTCTATATTTTACCCATTACCAGGTTCTTTTTCTTCTCGGTTACTGAGGTATAAAACTCCTTTATAAGCTCTGCATACAAATTTAATGTCACATTTTCATTTTGAATATTCCGCCCAATCAGTAGTTTGCTTTCTAAAATTATTAAATTTATCTTTCAAAGGAGGAAAGTTGTTTGTTTTTTACATAGTCTCATTTATATATATATTTTTTCTTTTATGGTTTGTAATCACCATGTTCTAAGAAATTTTTGCCTATTCAAGTTCCAGATTTTCTCATATGTTTTATTCCTGCAAGTTTTTAAAAATATTGGAATTAGGTTTTACAATTCAAATCTATTGTCTATTTTAAGTTAATTTTGTAAATGATATGAGAGGTGCGGGCTGGAGATTATTTATATATATATAATATATAATATTATATATAATATTATAAATTATATATAATAATAAATAAATATTATATAAGTATATATTATTATATATAATAAATATTATATTATATATATTATATATTATATTATATATAATAAATATTATATATAAATAAATAAAATAAATTAATAATAATATATAATATAATAAATAATACATATAAATAATATATATTATATTGTAAATATGATTGTATTTGTACAATTGGATATATATATCTATATATATATATATCCATATATATATATAATTGGGATTGTGTTTTTATAAAAACATGTACTAGTAACATTTGTTAAAAGGAATGTTTTCTACATTTGGGGTGCCTGAGTCTCTCAGTTGGTTGAGTGTCTGACTCTTGACTTCGGCTCAGGTCATGATCCCATGGTCATGGGATGGATCTCTATGTGGGACCCTGCGTAGCTCCATGTTGGGTGTGGAGCCTGCTTAAGATTCTCTCTGCCTCTGTCTCTGTCTCTCTCTTTGTCTACCCCTCTCCATTGCTTTTGCTCTCTCTCTAAAGTAAAAAAAAAAAAAAATCAAAAAAATAGTTTCCTTATTGAATTAATTTGACACCTTTTGGGAAATCATCCAACCATATATTTGTCACTATCTCTAGAGTTTCTAACCCATTCTATTGTCTAAGTGTCTATGTTTATGCTAAATGCACACTCTTTGATTATTATAGATTTGTCTTAGTTCTAAAAATTAGGTGGTTTAAGTCCTCCAGCGTATTCTTATTTTTCAAAACTGATTAGATGATTATAGATGCTTTGCATTTTCACATGGATTTTAGATTCAATACATGCATTTCCATAAAAACATTCTGCAGGAATTCTGATCAAGACTGTGTTGAACTTATAGATCAAGTTGAGAAAAATATAACATTTAAACATTGAGCTAATGAATCCAAGAATGAAATACATCTTTCCATATATTACTCATTTTCTCTCAATGGCATGCCTCAGACAGAGTTTGTTAATCTTTATGTTTAAACGTATTTATTGTATTTTAAATTATATATTCTTAAAATACCCTTTTCAAATATTTGTTGCTACTATATTGAGATAAAAATTAACATGCCATACTGTTTTTGTACTCCAGGATTTCATTTAATTACCTTATTCTTGATTGTGGAGAAAATATTCCATTAAAAAGATTTTAACATTAGATATGATATTAAATGTAGGTACGTGTGTGCTTGCATGCATGTCCATTGCCAGGTTGAGGAAAATCATGGTTTGGCACACTGTATTTTGCCATTCACATTTTCTACTCTCACTGAAACGAGCATACATACGTTTCTTCCTTCTTTACTCTATCATGCTGAATTCCATTGATATTTTTCCTTCTCTTTGTGTTGCTTTTCCTGAAGTATAATTTACGTTTAGTAAACGTATCCCTCTCACTGTGAAGTTCTATTATTTTTGATGAATGGTTTTAGTCATCTAATCATCGCTATAATCAAAAAGAGTACAATTACATCACCTGAAATGTTCTTTCATACATTTTAGTTAACACTTGTGTCAACCCCCAGGTTCTGGAAAACACTACTACATTATCGTTACTAAATATTTTTTTCAGAGATATTATCTAATTGGAAGCATATGGTATGTAACCACTTGAGACTGGTAATCTTTCACTTAGCAGTTATGGTTCATCTATGTTGCTGTGTAGTGGTAGGTTTTTTTTTTCCTTTTCTTTTTTCCTTCTTATTGCTATGTAATAGTCCCATAGATAGATGTGCAGGAGGTTGTTTATCTATTTACCGATAGAAGGAATTATGAGTTATCCACTTACGATTAAAACCTTTGTAAATATTTGCATAGGTTTTTTTTAATGAACTTAACTTTTCAATTCTCTTGGGCATATACCTACCTGTCTAATTTTTCCTAAGTTGTGTGCTAAGTGTTCTCAAACATTTTAAGTAATTGCCTAACTCTTCCAAAATCTGTATTTTTTAAAAAAATTCTAATCGGCATTCTTTGAAAGTTCCAGATGGCTGCATCTTTGTCGGCACATGGTATTGTCAGGATTTTTACTATTTGTTTATTTGCTTGTTCTGTAATCTCCTCTAGTAGGTATTCAGCGGTATCTCATTGTAGTTTTAAATCTATTCCCATAGTCACTTATGATACGGAGCATTTTTACATGTGCATATTGGATACCTATGGTTCTATTTTGATTAAGTGTTTGAAACTTAATGCATGGTCATGCATGCAAATTTCCATGTTATATACATTGTGTGTATGCTTACACTGATGATATATTAGTGTGTTTACTTGATTTCTTCAAAGTACTGCCTTGACTACCAAATTATTGAAATTTAAAAATCTTTTTCCAAGACCTTTATGCCACTTTCTATACATGGACGTTGCATTAGTTATTTATAAATTAATTTATAAATTTATAATCTTTCCAAATCCCAAGTTACATTTTTCTCTAATGTTAGCACTGTGTTTTCATTATATTAATCAACAATCTTAAACTCAAGAAGATGTAAAGTTTTATAAGACAGTTAATAAAATGAAACTTAAATTTTTAAAAACTAACCTTTGGTTACAACACATTATTCTCTAATAACTTTAGATATAGTCAACTGAAGAACTTGTATCTATTTTTAGTGTTAATAATGTAGTTTACTTTGTATTAGTCTGTGTGTGTGTGTGTGTGTGTGTGTGTGTGTGTTTTAAGTTTGAAAATCCTCCAACTAAGAAACAACTTCAAATGTATGAAAACATGAAAAGATCACCAGTGGCTACAAAATATAAGGATACCTCAATTTCTAAGCAACAAAATCTTATATTCATCTCAATCAATACATGTAACTCTTCTTCTTTGTTGCTACAGTTATCTTAATACTACATTTAACCAGAACTATTGAAAAGTTATTTATTTACAGCTTGTCTTGAAAGCCATTTTAAGGCTTTTGCTGCCAAGAGCATTCCAGAAATAAGTTATCCAAGCCATTGAGGAGCCTGAAATTAAGTCCTCCATTAAGAGCAACCTCGGGCTGCACGAAGCCCCAGTTCCAGGAAAAGCTTCAGCTAAAGCCACCCTCGGACCACCCTCGGATCAGCCAATCAAAAGAAATGTGTAACATTCCTGTGGTCTGAGTCAGGGCGGGGAACTGCAGGTAGTTACGCTGTACAAACTAGCCAATCACTCACCGCTTGCCTAAACCCCACATAAGCCCTTTGAGCTCACCTCATAATTGGTCATTTTCAAAGGATTCTTAAAGGTCATGATTGGGTCCCACCAAAAGTAACGGATGCCTCACAGATACTGAATGGTCAAAACTGTTACCATGGGTGTTGTACAATTATGATTGGTGCTTATGTGATGATGCTATACGTATAACGCATGCACTGTAACACCCCGTCCCTGACCCCATAAAAACCCTGTTCGCTATTGTTTGGAGCTTCACCCTGCTGCCACTGCGCTGGTAGATGGGTGAGCCTCTGCTCAAGCTTGTAATAGAAACCCTTAGGTACTTTTCATTGGTGCCGGTTCCTTGGAGGTCTCTGGGAACTCGTGATTCGGGCACAACACCATTTTAAAAATAAGCATGTGGAAAGTAGCAGTATTTGTGGTTTTCTAAATCAAAACGCATACAACAAATAGTTCTTCTAAGCATGTAAACAAATTATGCTGCTTGATTACTGATGGATTCATCTACTGAAAATTATGTATTCTCAAATGCATGTGACCAGATAATTATGTAGTATAACACTTTTGACTATGATTTATATTTAAGAAAAAACTCCTGAATGGCCATATGTTTATAGGCCATTATAGCTAGCTATGGTTATGAATTCTTCCCATGAAATAAGCATTAAGACAATCAACCACACTTATTTGCATTGCCAAAGAGTATGGTTATGAAAAGAATTCAATTCTACAAAACAAAGAAAATACCCAAAAATCCTTTCTTTAATTGAAAACTTTAATACTAGGATCTGGTTTCCAATATATTTAGGAAACACCAATAAAAGGGAAATTTGCTTCCCATGTTGTGTTCAGTGCTAAATCATAAAATATTTTCTTGAGGGCACTTGTTGGGAGTGCTGGGTATTATACATAAGTGATAAGTCATGTAAACCTACTCTGGAAGTCAAGAGCACACTGTATACATTGCATGTTAGCTAACTTGACAATAAATTATATACACTTTTTAATTTTTTAATGTTTATTGAGAGGGAGAGAGAGAGAGCATGACTGGGTGAGGTGCAGAGAGAGAGGAAGACACAGGATCTGAAGCAGGCTCCAAGTTCTGAGCTGTCAGTACAGAGTCTGCAGCTGGGACTCCAACTCATGAACTGGGAGCCCATGACCTGAGCCCACGATGGACACTCAATTGACCTGACCGCCCAGGTACCTCAATAAATTATATACTTTTTAAATAAATAAATTTTAAAATATCAAGGTACAGTTTCTATAAGAGGACTAGGGTATAGTATGAGCTTTTCTTAATAGTCCAGAAATCAAAGCCAAGGCTCAAATTTTTTTTAAAAAAATTATTTATTATTGAGAGACCGAGCATGAGCTGGGGAGAGGCAGAGAAAGGGAGACACAGAATCCGAAGCAGGCTCCAAGCTCTGAGCTGTCAGCACAGAGCCCGATGCTGGGCTCAAACTCACAAACCAGGAGATTATGATCTGAGCAATTCAGATGCTTAAAGACTGAGCCACCCAGGAGCCCCACCAAGGCTCACATTTGAAGAAGGGGGTAAGCTAAATACTTCATATTCTAAGTTTAGAAATAAAGTAAAAGTTATGGGTTATTTTCTCCAGTTTACTGTGAGGGTTCAATTCAGAGAGTTATCTATCAACAATGCAATCACTATATGCTACATTAAGAGGTGGTTAGGAAAGAAAAAAATTCAGGGGGGATTGGTGACTGTGAAGGCTATTTTATTGGGCATTTTCTTAGTTTTCTGCACAAAAAGCAGAATAACAGACCTATACCTTCCAAACCAAGGCCAGGTAAAAGAGAAATGCGGGAGTCTGCACCTTTGGACTGCCATGTGAATGAGATCAAACCTCTTCCTAGGCTTCCCAATTTCATAGAAGGCAGAAATTGGTCCCTACATGTGCTGGTAAGCCTCAAAGTAGTCCATGGAAGGTGGATGGGATTAGTTGCTGCAGATTTGACTGCAGAGCAAGTTCATGGGGACAAAACGTATATCCATAAGAGGAATGCAGTGTAGTATAGGGGGTTGGTGTTCAGCCACAATATGTGGACAGACTTCTCAGAAACTGGGAAAGCCAATAACTACTTCAAGGAAGAGAACTCTTTCTGAGACATACACTGACTCTTTGTCTTTACAGCAGCATAAAGAGACTAAGAAGTTGTGCAACTTTCCAACTCTGTTTGCTTTTTTTTTTCCTCCCCCAAGAGCAAACAGAAAGAAGGGTAAAATCAACATGTGAATGGAGAGGAGAAGAAAAGAGCAACTATGCAGGAGGCTAAAGCTTGAGTTATGGAGCGAATAACAAGTAGTGTAGACTTTAAATAGTAGAAAAATCTAATGTAGGAAAGTATTTTTCTTACCTTGCATTTTCTATGTAATTATCTTCATTTACTTTAGTAAAATGCATAGAAAAATATCTTGTGTTCTTATTAACAGGTTAATTACTTTATTTAGATAGTTTAAAAAAGAGACTATTTTACATCCTGATCAAATTGGTGGTCAACAAGGGCAAAATACACAGATCAGTCATTACTGAAATGGAAATTGGATTTCCAATTTTAATTGGATTGACAATGTATACACTGACCTTTTCTAGAAATTTGAAGAACTCACGGAAATCTTTGAAAGTTCCAGAAGTCATAAATATTTCGTGTTAAGAATTAAGCGGCATTTAAGGTAGATATATTTATATTTTATTAGAATTATATTACACACATTCATTTAATTTTTTTGCAGTCAAATTCATGTTTTTCACATATTATTAACTATTCCTATAGTAGATCATTTTGGTAGCAGTGCAGGACCCTCTCATGAAGTTCTGTAGAAATCAACATTTATTTGTGCATTTATATCATGCAATTCTTTGCTGTTTTATGACCTCCCTAGAGAAGAATCTTTTTCTTAAGAAATAGTAAAAGTAAAAATCACTTTTAAAGAATATAATTCCTCTATATTTAAACAAGATGAAAATATAAATATAGATTAATGAGTCATAAATCAACAGAAAGTAGTAACTAAGAAATCAATACCATTGGCTAGGATATGTCTACTTTTACTTGGTGTTATTAATATTTGCAATAATAAAGGATTCCAATATTTTTATGTTAATAAATAAATTTTAATTCAGAATATATTTATGTAAACATATTTTCTAAGATTCTCCTTTCTTAAGAATAGTCTTACCACCCAGCTACTAAATAGATTAAATGGATCATAAATATATTTAGAAAATTAGATGCAGTGTTTACAACCTAATCTTTGAAATTTTGCTTAAATATCAAAATAAATGAGAGTAATATCAAAATTTTTATAATTCATCCAAGTTTTAAAATGGATAATTTTTATTTTGAGGTACAGATATTACTTTTACTTATTAATATTTAAAAGATAAAATGTTCTAGATAGATTAAAAAGACAAATCTCTTACCTTCCATATGCCCATCCATTCTCTGCTAATGCCTTTGTTCTGCTTCCATTTCTTCCTGTCCTAGAATTTTCTATTAATTTTGAAGTATGGTTTTGTTTTGTTTTGTTTTGTTTTTGGTTAATTGAGATTATATCCTAAATATTTCTCTATAACTTAGAAAAGTACATTTTACTTTAGTAAAGTTTGTTTACTAAATCTCCATATGTATTTGTGGTCTAGAGTAGGATTTGATTCATTTATTAGATCTCTACTTATCCCTGATTTATCCTAAATACTTGCATTGGAACAGTTTTATAATAATTTGATATCTTACCATAATATTTTAAATGCTTGCCAACATGAGTCAACACTTCCTTTTATTTACCAAATCTTAACTATAGAATTCAACCTTTTAAAACAGAAGTGTTTTCAGGTATTTGAAAAATAATAGTAGAATAGTTATTGTGTTTTCTCTATATAAATTTTTCCACAAAAAACATAAGTGACATTTTATTATTTTACATATTGTATTTGAAACCCTGCTCACATGACTCAAACCCCTGAGGGTGATATACATTATTTTTTTCCTCTTCTTTATATTTTTCTATGTCTCCAAGCAGTTCTGTGCTTCTCACTTGTGGTAAGGAATGGCAAGGAAGATTTTACCGTCACAAAGTAGCTAATTTATTCCACCTGGAACAGAGATGAGTAGCAATATTGGGACCTACTCTTACATCCCTTTATTTGACATGTTCTATATTAAAGTTAATCTCTATTCTTCATTGACAGCAGTAAATATCAATAAGCAAATATTGAGTAGTCAGTGATTTTGTTTTAACTGAAGCTTTACACTCATATCTGAAGCAAATGTAATATCTTGGAAAGCGTGGTCATAGCGTGGGATTGTAGAAGTATAGAAATTGATAACTGTTTAATTCCACTGAGAAAGAAAATCGCATGCCTGTGGTAAGTGTCACAGTGGTTTGACTACCCTTTCTTTATTCCCTGAAAAATGTGACTAAGTGGGTCCTAGCAAAAGAGGTGAAGCTTAATTTCTTACATTTTTTAATGCCCTAGTTTTACGCAGCTACATTTCGAAATCCCATAATTGTTTCTAAAATATTTTCATTTTTACTGTTTATTGGTCAATTTTTCAGCACATAGTTTTTGTAAAAAATGAAACCATTGTCTCCTCTATTTTTACATTATACCTCATTTCTCTAATTTCTTCATTTATCAAATCAGTTCCACAACTTCAAGAACCATGTCAAGACAGTGGTATTAGACACTCATATTAATCAATTTAGATTAAGTTATGCTGTGGTAACAAATGACAAACCTCCAGTGGCTTATATGTTTTCTTCTGATATTCATGTTCATACCAGCTTAGCTGAGGATTCTCTCTATAACTGCTGTATTGCAGGCCCAGTGCTAGGGGAGCAATCCTCTGGTAAAACTGTTCTCACGGTAAAGGTAAGTTAGAGTAAAAGAGCTGTAGGATAATTCTAAAAACTATATTCTATTTGGAAATGGCACAAGCATTTCCCTCCCATATCATTCCAAATAATCATATCAAATCAGAAAATTATTTGATCAAGTGGGTAAGCAGGGGCCAGGGGAGAAGGGGGAACAATATTTGGCAACAATACAATTTGCCATATCATTTTTCCTTCTACACCTAATGAAATTATAGAGTATCTTTCAACATTAAGAATGAGGCTTACTGGTTCCACACACACATACACACAAACACCCATATTGATATAAAGTATCAATAGTATATTATATATAACTATATAAATACAGATACATATATATGTATATATATCTTGTGAAAAAATACTCTTCCTGGTCTTTTAAATTAAGATAAACCTCCACTTATATTCCAGTGACATAATAATGCATCTTATTTTAGTTCACATATAAATTATATTACTGTATTTCTAAATATTCAACTATTTGCATTCTTGGAATGAACTCCATTAGCTCATGCTTAGTATTCTTGTTTATTGTTTATTTTTATTAGATTATATTTGCTAATATTTTATTTAGGATATTTTATTGATAAATTGAGGCAAAACTATTTTGATGCATTTTATTTTCTTAAGAAGTCTCTTATTTGCTTAGATGTCTTCTGACAGATTTTGGTATTTGTTTTATGCTGACTTGATTAAATATTCTGGAAACTTTCCTAGAAGTGTAAAAGTAGATTTTAAATTACCTTTTTTTTTTTAAGCACAAATTTCTCTTTGAATTTCCCTTAACAACTTTTGTGCAGAAGAGTGGAGACTTCATAACATTTTTTATGAGTTCGATAGTCATATATATATATATATATATATATATATATACATATACATATATGTGATTTTTTTTGGAAAATCATCCATCCAGATTTTGTGATTTATTTAGAATTAAACTGTTACATTGTGATTTTTCTAACTTCTTTTGTGTCTGTCTTTATGCCTCCATTTTTGTTTTTGATGTGAAACTGTGTCAATGTTTTCCTTTAATTTAGCTAGTTATTTAGAAAAATTCCAAAGGGCTACATTTTTAATTCATTTATAGGGCATAGATTTTTTCCAGGTGTTAATTATTAATTTTCCATATTTGTTAATATTAAAATAATTGTATATGAGTTAACTTGGTTATATTGGCTATGTCAAAACTTAGCAATATTTCATTTTTATTTTATCTTTCAGTTTGTTTTTAGATTATATATATTCTGGTAGCTCAGAGTACATTTAAGATATTTAACATATGAGTCTAATTTCCTGATTCTAGACCTACCAGTTATTAAGTGCAATGCTGGACATTTTCCTAAGGCTTACTATTTATTTATTTATTAACACATAACATAGAAGCACATAAAGATTAAATGATATATTGTATACACATCACTTGGTATTAAGGTTTTAGAACACCATAAGCACTCTTAAGTGAAAGATATTATATTTTTCTACTTGCAAACATATATTTTGCATAATGTATGTAACACGGTCATTTAAACATCTTTATAAACAGAGTCTTCACTTTTAGTTAAAACTAAGATCCAGATCAATAAATTAAAAAATGTTGATTCTATGTTGGTAATCATCAATTCAACAGTTTCCCCCACACACATCAAAAGCATGCATTTTGTTCTCAATTTTCATATCGCCATGGCATTGATAACACGTATTTCTCTAACTGAAAGTCTGAGGATTAGTTTTTGAAAACAACTTAACCCAATTTGGCATTTCTAGCTATGCTCAAGTGTCTAGATAAGCACCAGCTGATACAACTTTTCTAGTGCAGGAAATGTTTATATATATTGTGAAATATACTAACCACTACCTACATATGACTGCTGAGAACCTGAAATATGACTCTGTGACTGAGTAACATAATTTTAATATTGTTTCATTATAATTAATTTAAATGTAAATGTAAATAGACATTTTTGTGGCTGGATTGGACAACATATATGTAGGCCAAAATCATGGTATCTATGACTCAAACAATTCACTGCAGCTTCCCAATACTCTTTTTAACCAATGTCAAAACATAAGGACCGCCACTTGACCTCTCCAAACTTTTGAGTTGTCATTCAATTTTAACCTAAAATATATTTTAGTAGATAAAAGTATGCAAAAAAAAATCATATAAAGCTAATAGAAGATCATGAACTTAAAAGTTTTCCTTAAACTCTTTGATATGGTTCAATAAATAATCTTGTGTTTTTAGTGTAATATCTACATCTTGCTTTTATTATCTGGAAGATGCTGATAACACTAGGAAGGCCTACTTCATATAATTTTGAATTAGTCAACTGAAGAACGCATACATCATATCATATCATGCTTTACAAAGCATGAAGCCAGGATAATGAGGTAGCTACGAGCATGAGCTTGGAGGTCAAACCAGTCTAGGCTCAATGATAGTCCTGCCATTTAATAATTGTATTACACTGAACACACTATTTAACTGCTCTAAGTTTCAGATTTATCATCTGTAAAATATCAGCAATAATGCCTAACTTCAAAGATGTTTGTGTAGATTAAGTAAGACAATGTTGATAAAGCCCAGGGCACAGAGTGCAGAGAGGTTGGCAAAAAGTAATAGCTCAAAGGAGCAGCTGTGTTAGTGTGACTCCTATTGTTGTTACAGAAACATAAATACAAGTCTTTTCTCTAAGAATTTTCTAGAGTGCCTCTTTCCAAGTTAAAAGACACATCCTTCAACATCTGAATTAAAAACAATTTGAGTGTACTTCACTTTAATTATAAAACAACTACAGAAAAGATTGGGTATTAACACTGGCTGATCTTGGTGGTGCTCAGGCATTCGTGAATTACAGTTTGCAGCAGTCTGCTAGTCAGATTCCCCCTTCGGTAGTAAGTATAAGGGATATAGTCTACTGATCTTAGAAATTATGATTAGTGTTCAGGCATCATGGCCATTTTTGTTGCCTGCTTTTTGTCCAAATTTGACACGGCAAGAGTCCCAAATAAGTAAACATTTGTGAATGTTACTCTAATGATAATTAACTAAGTGACTGGCTAAATGACTTGGAAGTTTTTGGGTTGTGGTGAACAGACACATCCTTAGATGACTAATTTTTTAGAATTGCTCTAAGGATATGTACGAAACTAAAAGAACAGGAAACTTTCTCACTTGAAACAGTTTTGATCACTACCTAGGTGAACATAAAGTATTCTCGTGTTGAAGGTTATTGGGGGAAAAGTGTAGCTCTCACACACCTCCAGTCACAAGGATGTATTTGCCTCCCTTAGCAGTCCACAATTAAGTTGATTCTACCCTCAATAACTTCAAAGTTCATTTTACACTTCTGTTGATTCTGTGGACTCTGATGCTTCAGCCGACGGGACTTTCTTCTCTCCACTTCTGTATTACGATGTCATCCAGCTTCCTCTCTGTCTGCTTGAGATGGAAACGCCTCTATATTTTGATTTTTTTTTAAATACTCACTCTCTATTATAGGGTCCTTTTATAATCAAATTTATACAAGAGAATGAGAAGACCACCTGCTAGCCATAGATCAGCTGCGTTGGAGGGCCTTTCCCACTGTTTACACAGCTAAGGTGAGAGCAGCGGGGTTTCTTGCTCCAGAGAACAATTTAAGAATAGAGAGACCTCCAGTGCTATACAGTTAGCTGCCATTGCTCTCGACCTTTCAAGTTTAAATACTGTTTTTCTTTTTGAAAGAACAAAATGTGACAGCTTATGGTCTGCTTAGACTCTGGTCTAAAAATTTGCTCATTACATAGCTAAAAATGTACGCACATTTTTAGTCATATAAACTCTTATGTATGTGGTAATGACATGCCAGATATTATCTATAATTACATCAAATCAGTTTCTTAATTTTTAATCTACTATATTAAGGAAAGCACATGAAAGCTAACAGAATTTTTTATAAAGAATTATCTAGTGCATTTGGAAATACATGATTTTCATAACAATTATTTCCACTGCATGATTTTTTAAAAATGTTTATTTATTTACTTTGAAAGAGAGAGAGGGAGGGGCAGAGACAGAAGGAGAGAAAGAATCCCAAGCAGACTCCATGCTATCAGTACTGAGACCCATGTGGGGGGACTCTATCTTACCAACTATGAGGTCAAGACCTCAGCCAAAACTAAAAGTCCGATGCTTAACTGACTGAGCTACCCATGTGCCCCTCCACTGCATATTTGTTTTTAATTTCTTAAATTTATTTAATGCTTTTATTTATTTATTGAGAGAGAGAGAGACAGAGACAGAGACAGAGAATGATCAGGGGAAGGGCAGAGACAGAGGGGCAAAGCAGGCTCCAGGCTCTGAGCTGTTAGCACAGAGCCCAATGCAGGGCTTGAACTCAGGACATGGGAGATCATGACCTGAGCTGAAGTCAGACACTCAACCGACTGAGCCACTCTGGCGCCCCTGCATAATTTTTAAATTCAATTCTCTATTTCAAAACTTATTTTACCAGAATGAAAAATCTTAATAAAGTAAGATTCGTGAATAATATCTACTTGTGGGAAATATTGCATTACTTGTCAGAAAATTAATCAAGGTGGAATATTTACTACTTCGATACTTAAATATGATTTAATGGGTTTATTTAATTTCTATTATATTGAAATATTCCTAATTATCTAAACCTAATGCTGAAGCCACATTACCAGTAGATTAGATCTTTGTGATCTGGATTCTATCAAAGAAAAATTTCCTTCAAATATTTCTAAAAACTTTGTATGAAATTTTAGGGCAAAACTCAAAAAGTACAATAAATTTCCTAATTAAGACAAAAAAACTATACTTTTTGTAACTGCCCAATCACATCTACATTATATATATTTACCTAAATTGTTTTAAAAACATGTAGAAAGTTAAAGTTATATCAGTTAACAGAGTCTCTCTTCTATTCAAACAAAATGACAGCAAATATTTTATTTATTCATGTTTACTGATGTATAGTTTACTATAACATTATATCTTTTTCAGGTATACAACATATTGATTCAATATACATATATATTGTGAAACGATCACCATAGTATGTCTAGTTAACACATGTAACCATACATAGTTACAACATTCTTTTTCTTCTTTTTCTTCTAATGAGAACTATTTTCTTCTGTTTCTTTTTTTTCTTTTTTTTTTTTTTTTAAGAGAGAGAGTGCAAGTGAGCAAGGGGCAAAGAGAGTGGGGACAGAGAGGGAGAGAGAGAAACAGAAGTGTGGCTCACCCACCTGAAGTAAGGCTTATGTTCACCTGAAGCAGAGCACGAGATCACCTGATGTGGGACTCAAACTCACAAACCATGAGATCATGACCTGAGCTGAAGTCAGACACTTAAGGACCGAGCCACCCAGGCGCCCCTTGTAATGAGGACTTTTAAGACCTACCCTCTTAGCAACTTTCAAATATGCAATACAATGGATGAAACCATGAGAGAAGAAGAGTTAGAGATTCTTGGCCAGAGATTCTTGGTCTGAGTAAATGAAGATGAAATTTTCATTTCTAAAGATGGAAAACACTGCAATGAGTAGATTTAAGGCTATGAATTTTCCCTAAAAGTAGAATTAAGCCTACATTTCAGAATTGGTATGAACCAGTAACCTATGCATACCTCTTGTTACTTCTTTTTTTGGATGAAGGGATCTGTCGTGCTTATCCCACGCCTGTTTCACTACTGTATGTTGGGTATGTGTAAAGTATTTAACATGTCTTCTGTTCACAGGTTTTCAGGCTGGGAAAACATGTACTTAAGGATCTCTACTTAATGAATTACATACAATGTGCCTCATATAAACTTAGACCTAATCTAGATGGTGAGATCTTGGTTCTGGAACCTGAGACTGATGCCTTAATGGGGTGTGAATTTGGGGGTCTTGAAAAAAGGATGAATGTATTTTCTATGTGGGGAAAATGTAATTGCTGTGACCAGATGATGAACTGTGCCTAAATTTTCGAAACATAGTCAGAGAAATATGTATGGTCTCACATGAACTTTCAGAATTTTCCCAGTATCTATTAAGAGATGAAATCTATATTTCCTCCCCGTTGATACTAGGAGTAGTTTTGTGATGGCCTTGATGATGAGAATGTGGCACAAGTTATATATACTCTGTGATACCCAAGGCTATGTAATAAAGCATCTGTCTGGCTTTCTCTTTTTCAGAACAGTTGACCTTGTAACTGAGACACCATGTTTGAGGAAACAGTCCACATGCAAAGGCAAAGATCAAGTGCTAAGCCAGCATTCAGGTCATTCTAGCCTCTATCGTTTAAATGTCCTCTCTAAGGCTTTCAACATTGCAGATTTGCAGATGACTATATATATATATATATATATAGTCATGGTCCTAAGCTTCTAAATTCTGGACTTGGATGCTATTCAGCTATAGTAACTAGAAAGAGTTTTTTGGGAGGAGGAGAATAATACAGAATAGACATTAAAAGTTAGAATTAGCTGTAATTTTTTTTCTAGAAAAATAAGCTTATGTATTATGTATGCTTTAATGTGAAGTAAAAAAAGGAAATGTAAAAAGAACTATTTTTAAATGTTATAAAAATGTTTATAGCACTACTTAAAAAATAGACACATATAAAATAAACTTGTTAATTAAGGAAAGCAAAAAATATAGCTCCACTTTTTAAATTACTAAAGAATTACACATAAATAGAGAATTTAAAAATATTTATATTATTGAAATTGCCATTCAAAATGTGAGAATAAAATTGAGTTTAAAGAATGGACATTATGCTGTAAGTTCCATGTTTTGCTCTGAGAATAGGTAGTAGGTTGATATTAGGGAAGTCAATTAACTTTGTTAGTACTTATTTTCCTTATCTATAAATACCATACCCTTTAATTCTGTTATTCGTTATATGTGGTAAATTAATGACCCACACATAGCCAATTAACCATATGCATCCCTTCAGTCTGGCACATCACAAATGATGAATAAAATATGTGTTGAGACTTATTAGACCCTACATTACAAACTAAAATTTAAATATATGCTTATGTATTTTCTTTTTCTACAAAGTATCTATCATATGGAAAGAAACAAAATTAAGGTTGTATTCTACCTTTTATAATGGTATTCCTTGTAAGTTCTGATCGTGAGACATTTTGTATGATTCACTTATCCATTTCACGACTTAGAGCTGGCTTGAAACAAAAAGGACAAATAAACTAAATACATATTAAAATATATTATTTGCCTAAAAATTACTTTGATTCTGTTGATGATCTTCATCAGGATCTAAGCTAATTAAATATTTTAGTGTGTTTGTAAATGAAGATTAAATATTTCTTTCATATAGTTTATAAAATGAAAATTTTTAAAACACACAGCACCCTCCTCTTCCTTTCACACTCTAAATTTATAGCTAATTTTCACGAGTTATAAAGTTCTGGATTACACATCCCCCTACCCATGTCACCTCCCAGCTTTTAAAAGAGATTAACAATTTATTATAGCAATTTAGCAAAAGTACTGCTCCTTGTCAGAATTTACTGGCATCTTTGCTCACAAACTGGACGTAAAATATGTCAATGTGACCCTTTTTGGTATCCTTGATGGATGACATTCAGTGCACCCTTCCTTTCCTCTGATTTAATGTGCATGTTTGGTATATCAAATAGACCTGGAACATCCTTAAGTTACTGTAGTGAAATTCTTATATTTGCAGAAAACAAATTCCCATTAGAAGAATGATAGTGAGAAGCAAAACAGAAAAAAACTTGATGGAAATAATTTTTATAACCTGCTAAAAGACAACAAATGTTAAATGATATTTGCTAATCACATCTGACTGTAAACCAAGTAATTTAGAGGGCTGCTGGGTGGCTCAGTCTGTTAAGCAACTGACTCTTGATTTCAACTTGGGTCATGATCTCCTCCTTTATGAGTCTGAGCCCCACATTGGGCTCTACACTGACAGTGCCGGACCAGCTTGGGATTTTCTCTCTCTCCCCTCATTCTCTCTCTGCCCCTACTCTGCTCATGCTCTCTCTGTCTCTCAAAATAAATAAATAAACTTAAAAAAAGTAATTTATAATCAGAATAAAAGTACACAACAGAACTTACAAGATTGGGTCCTCAAAGAAATGTGACTCACATCCTATCATTCTCTAGGGCACTTCATTATCTGGCTACATCGTCCAAAAGCACAATCAGTAGTGTTTTTTCTCCATTTTCTTTGCTCACCTTTGTTCTACATGCGAAGATATGAACCCCGGTGGGAAATAATACCCAAGACCACCAACATCTTCAGTTTGTTCATAGTGCTGTAAATGAAAACTGTTTTCCAAATAACATCAACATGTATGCCCATCACCTTTGTATCATGATTTGCATGATCCTAATAATATTTAGAAGCCCAAAAGGCTGCTATTGTTTTATTTTTTCTGTTTCATAGCCTCACGTGACACTAACATCTGTGGTTTTCACTATGTACATGCCAGCAAATCTCATATATCAGGAAGTTTATGCTTTCAATAAAGTATTGTATCAAATAAAATGTACTTGATATAATGGAAAAATTTTTTAAAGGAATGAGGATGTTATCTGAACCATTTTGATGATATTTTACAGTAATAATATTTATCTGGAAAACTTTAAACATGCTTTGTTAAAAGAGTGGTGTAATATTTGTATCTTATTATTTATTTGTGTAGTTTAATGTTAGAGTTCAAAAACCTCTAACAGAGCAGATTTAATTACAAATATGAGAAGACTGGTAGCTTGTTTGAGGGACGCATTTATACAACAGAAATGCGTTCATTCGTGCATTTTTACACACACATAGGTATTTATATACAAACACTTACAAATATACAGTAAAACCTTGGTTTGCAAGCATATTTCATTCCAGAAACATGCTTGTCATCCAAAGCACTTGTATATCAAAGTGAATTTCCTCATAAGAAATGATGGAAACTCAGATGATTTGTTCCATAACCCAAAAATATTCACATAAAAATGATTGCAATACTGCAATAGAATACAAAATAATAAAGAAAATACAAAATATAAAGAAAAATAAATTACCCTCACCTTTGAAAACCTTCCTGGCTGGTGGGAAGGAGACAAGAGAGAGGAGGGTGATTGTGTAGGACGACTCTCACTATCACTAATGGAATCACTGGTATCTATTGGCTCCATGGAATCTTTTTCTGCATGGGGGCTGTTGTATATGCTGGCATGATGTTGACTTCAGTACAGTATTAATAAACTCTTGTTATATACTGTATTTAAAGTAACTGGCAGTTAACTGACAATAGAGGAAAGGATCTATAATTGCAGGCAGCCTGACCTAGAATGAAGCAAAGCATTCCTAAGCTTTCTTTCCTCTCGCATGGAAAAGCAAAGGACTGTGCTTGGAAGTAATTAAAAACAACAACAGCAAAACACTAGTGCCAGTTGTGGGCACCTTGCAACATTTTGAAAAATCACCGATTTCTGCCCACACATCGTGGACTGAGACCAAGTACCTGAGCATGGGAGAAAATTAATTCCTGCAGAGATTTTTTAAAAATTCTTGGAAACTCTTATTTGTCAATGAATACAACACAGAGACATTTTAACGGTTATAAAAATTCCACAAACTTCATATTGGACACTGGAAAATCAAAATGATAAATTATTAGTTGTATGAAGTTAAAAAAGATTTTATACTAGTATTCTTTATGAAAGTGGTAATGTTACAGTAAGAAAATACAGCTGTGCTTTCTCTTTGATGCAATGCCATTCATTAACAAAGGATATTCGCTGTTTAGTTTTATCTTTCTACTCATTATCTACTGGCTGCTTGTAATTTATTTCTCCTGACATTTTCTCCAAGTCACATCTGTTTTCTACATTAAGATGCATTTGTTACTCTGTATTAAATGCCTAGTAGTGGAAGAACAAATCAGTATTGCGTATCACAAAAGCTAGTAATTTATACTCTGCATAATATTCCTCAAGCCTAAAGGAAAATAGCTTCTTTGGATATTAATATTGATCAAGGCCAATGTCGGTTAATTGACTGTCTTGTGTTAGGTACCATGTTAGAACTCTTTTTCTGTATTTCTTTTTCTCCTCCTAATAACTTCAAGAGACTGTCCATTGTATTCCTTATTTTGTATATATCACTTTTCATTTGAACACCATGTTTTAATTTGGTTTACCAACTAAAACATTGAATATATTATCAATACTCAAGAGTGTATTTTACTGACCTACAACGTAAATGTCCATTAGAAAGGAAATTAAATAGTTTTTATGAGCATTCTTTTCCCCACCTTAATTAAAGTTGCTTGGTTCTAAATGGATGAAATCTTAGGATAAAATAATACATATCACAGCAGTCAGATTATTTCTTGACTCTTTGTAGTTAACATTACCAGATTAAGATAGAAGTAGTTTCTTGTAGACAAGGATCTTGTTTGTAATGAATTGAATATGTAAAGAATATATTCACTTGAATTCGAACGTTGTTTTGCTGATTTCAGGGTCGTGTTTTTAAAAACATGTAAATTTTTTATTTCCCTGATGAGGAGGGATGCTGAGCATCGTTTCATGTGTCTGTTGGCCATCTGGATGTCCTCTTTGGAGAAGTGTCTGTTCATATCTTCTGCCCATTTCTTCACTGGGTTGTTTGTTTTTCGGGAGTGGAGTTTGGTGAGTTCCTTATAGATTCTGGATATTAACCCTTTATCTGATATGTCATTTGCAACTATCTTTTCCCATTCCGTTGGTTGCCTATTAATTTTCTGGGTTGTTTCCTTGGCTGTGCAGAAGCTTTTAATCTTGATGAGGTCCCAACAGTTTATTTTTGCTCTCGATTCCCTTGCTTTTGGGGATGTGTCAAGTAAGAAGTTGCTGCGGTGGAGGTCAAGGAGGCTGTTTCCTGCTTTCGCACTGAGTGTTATGTAGAAACTAATTTGACAATAAACTATTTGTAAAAAATAAATAAAAATAAAAAAATAAAATAAAAACATGTAAATTTTTTAAATGCACAGGCAGAAACAATCTATATATCTCTATATACTTGAAATATATAGATATAATTGAAAAGGTTGCTCAATTTTGAATTATTTCTGTTATTTTTTTCTTTATGCTAACACAGCAACAAGCTATTATTAATGTAATAAGTATCTAGAAGTCATATAATGAAAAGCATTGTTTATTAATATCTTGGAAACTTCAGTCAGAAAGATAGTATCAATGATGATTTAAATTTGGCAGTAAGTTGGGGTGCCTGGGTGGCTTAGTCGGTTAAGCGTCCGACTTTCGCTTAGGTCATGATCTCACGGTTCGTGGGTTCGAGCCCTGCGTCGGGCTCTGTGTTGACTGCCAGCTCAGAGCCTGGAGCCTGTTTCAGTCTGTGACTCCCTCTCTCTCTGACCCTCCCCTGCTCATGCGCTCTCTCTCTCTCTCTCTCTCCTAGAAATAAAAAAATTAAAATAAAATAAAATAAAAAAACATAAAATAAAATAAAATAAAATAAAATAAAATAAAATAAAATAAAATAAAATAAAATACAGTTCAGTACTGTGAATGTTATGTTTTCTTTTCTGTGATTTTCTTAATAACATTTTATTTCCTCTAGCTTATGTTATTATAAGGATACAATATATAATACACATCACCTAAAAAAATCTGTGCTAACAACTATTTACTCTATCTGTAAGGCTTCTAGTCGACAGTAGGCTACTAGTAGTTAAGTTGGTGGAAATCAAAAGTTTTATGAGGCTTTTCGACTGTGTGCTGGCGGGGGGGGGGGTTTGGTCCCATTGCACCAAGTTGTTCAAGGGTCAATTGTAGTTTCCTGGTAAGCTGATCTGGTCTGAAATAAAATAATTCAGCAATAATAAATTCTCCTTTCTCGAAAAATGTCTGTATTCTTGCGTTTTTAACACTGTGTACCAAAATAGAGTATATTGCTCTTTCCAATTAAATTAATGCTGGCACTGTATTATTATTAATTCTGTGAAAAACTTGTATTATTGGCTTTCTGAGAAACATTTGTGCTTATAATTTAGATATAACCAAATAAATATACAGAAACATGTCACTTCCTTTCTCTTTTGTTCTCTTATTACCAAACCATAATCAATTTTCTTTTCTCCCCAATTTCTTTCTTTCATATTTTTGTTTCCTTTTTTTTCATTTCTGCACATTTCCAACCTTAATATTCTAAAGATCAAGCATATAAACTACATAAATAAGAATAATTAAAATATGTTTTAATATCTTAAATGTTTTCCTCTCAATTAATTATCTTATATAATCAAGTATCTTTCAGATATACATAATAAACCAAGGGGATGCTTGGCTTTTTGTCTAGTTGTATTAGAATCATACAAAATTCTTGTAATAAATATAAATAAATTGCCAGAAACTTAAACTTATGAAATCAAAATTGCCAAGAGAAGAAAACTAGGAATGAGCATTAAAAATATCTCCCTGGGGCAATTCTGATATGACATGTGGGACAAATTTAGAACCCACAGGAAAATTACCTCAGTTTCCTCAAAACGAGCATGGGAATTGGTGCAATAAGAGTGATTATAAAGAGTTGGAATGTCTGGCTGACAAAAGTGGTAGAAAATGGTAAGGTTCTGCCTAACACAACACAAACAAGTCAACTTAAGGGAGGCAGGTGCTTAGAATTGACCTCTCTGTAGCTGCTGAGCTTTATTTTCATAGAAGAAATAATAATACGGTCACTGTAGCACTGGCATGAGTGGCCTTCTTTCATCTGTTGCCATTTCCAAAATTACGTTTTACAGTTCATTTGTGCTAAATAGACTTCATTGATTACATTCATGACGTACTTTGAAGATTTGGTGGGTTTGGTTTTGTTTTACTTTCTTCGGGATGCCGTTTTTAACTTTCTTAGCCTGCTAAGTTATTCTTGTCACTAAAGATCCAGATTGGGTTGGGTTACTTCTCTTACAAAATTCCTTGACTAGCTAAGCTTACCTATTATTCCTTAATGCTATATCTGCTTTGATCATTATACTTACTACATTGCATTGAAACTACTGTTTGCATATCTCTGTCAATACAAAATAAGTCCTTCAAGGTATAAGTGGTATTCTTTTCCTCTTTGTAGCCCTCAGTTAAGTTGAGCATATTGTCTCATGTGTGATAAACTTCAATAAATGCTTGCCTAATCATTGAATGACACAAGATAACAGGCACAATTAATTTTCATACAAGAAGCCTACTGATAGATTAAAGAGACCAAAGAGACCTAGGTGACAGTAATTTGAGAGCCAAGAAAACATTACCATAGTGAACATCGTTGTCAAATACTAACAGATTATCCATCAATCTTAATTATTGCAATTGTTTATTTGGCTAATGTTAAGTCGTTCATCACTAGACATAAAATATTTTTCCTAGACAATGCTGCAAACAAATAAAAAATAAATGTGTTCTCTGCTTCTATTTTTATTTTCTTTATGCAGATTTTTCTTTTTCTCTAGGATTTTATGTTTCAAGTGACCTGATAAACTTTAATTTTTCATTGCTTGTATGTTAGTGTTCTCAATGTGATTTGAGATTAGCCTCATTGATGAGATTTGGGAATTGCTTTAATTGAATCAGTAACACATTTATATACTATCTCTAGCGACAGAAAACTTCTACAAATGGTTAATCACATATGTTATACTGATTTCAGTAGCTTCAACCTCAGATCTTGTCCTTATTTTGTGACTATAGACCATGAAGTAAATTTTATTAGTTAAGATAACTCATGATACATAAGATACCTTATGTAGTCCTAACTTGTGTTCAGTGAGTTCTAAGGTAAAAAAAATCAAAATACAATTTACCTTACATTTCATAGGCAGAATGAAGCTCCAAAACTAATCTTTATAATATCATAAACTTCTCCAAAACCTTAAATGGCTCTCCATTATATTTAGGTCTATATTTGATATTCATAGCTATGCATGAAAATTTTTATTCTGCTTTAATTTCTATCAATTCCAAAATGTTCTACATATAAAATGACAAGATTTTAAAAAAAGATAGTTATCACAAAATATAACAAATATTTAAGTGGATATTAAATGCTCCATCACTCCATGTAAAATCTCAACAAATATTTTAAAAATCATGATAAATTCAGATTATTTTGAAATATATTTTATTGCTAAAAATGTTTGAGATTAAATATTATAAGAGTAATCTGTGTTGTTTACAGTCAGTTTAGAAAATCAGAAAATTAGGGGGGGAAATGCCATACATATTGGCTTGCTATAGGATAATCAATGCTATGGCACATTTCATTCCTGCATGATTGCCATGGATTTTTTATCCTAATATTGATTTTATGCTACACATCACATTGCATATGCAATGTAGTATTATATTATTCATTTCTAAATTATGGAGAATTTGATTATGTGTGTTATATAAATTAAAAAATGAGAAGTGGAAGGAGAGATAGAGAGATTGATTTATATAATGCAAATTTTTTTCACTTTTCACTTGATCAATAAGCTTATGCCCCTGAGTGAATATAGATAAGAGACACTGTACTAGATTTCTTTCAGACAGTCTCCTGCCCCACATACTTATCATTGAATATTACTTTATTGTTAGACTGTATGCATTTACTATGAAACATGTCCTTAAGGGGGAAATAATACACATTTGATTTTCACGCAAATAAACAGCAATCTGTTCTGATGTGAGAGCAACAGCATACAGTGTTGGACTGTTATGAAATCATATGTATGAACACAGTACTTTATGGGTTACTTAATTTTTAAGGGGATATTTGACTACATATCATTTGAATTTTGTTACTATTTTAGGATTTAACCCTTATAAAGCATATGTTTTCATTGTATTGAGTGTTTAGAAATATTATTTTGTATATGTGAAAAAATTACAAAATGACTGAAGAAACTTGAGGACTATGTTATCTTTTAAAGGTGATGAATATTTTATAATAAAATGATATTAAAAATGTAATTGTGTGGTATTTCCTTTCAATATCTTTTTCATGTACTACACATTTGACTCTTTTTTTAAACAATTTGTATGTATCTACTAAATGCTAGGTTATTTGTTTAAGAATGGAATTCAAGAGTGGATAAAGCAAACATGATTTCAGACCTCAAGAAATCCACATTAGATCATCTATTTGTATATTTAACCATGATAATTTTGAGAATTTTAAAGGATCTTATAACTTGACAACTACAATGTTCACCAGTGAGTCAAAAAGGAAATAGGAAGATTGTTTAATTCATTCCACGTATACTTTAAAGTTGCAAAAAGAAGTCATATTTCTTTCCAATCAAATGTTTACATGTGTTTAGCTACAACTTGGTTTTTGTGGAGTGAGCAAAACAATTTATTCTTCGAATACAATAGTCAGAAAAGTAACAATAAATCTAATATTTTAAATACTAAGCAAGAAAGTCAAGATATTAAATCAGAATACTGAGGTCAAGCACATGGCCTTCCAAGAAAGGCATAGATAACAGTATTATTGTGATAGAAAAGGCCCAAAAGAAAGAATATACTTTTTTATTTTGTTACCTCAGTATAACATAGCTTATCCTGACTATAAAGCTCATAAGATTCCAAGTTGAGTGAATCTTGTTGAGTGAATCCAAGTTGAGTGAAAGTAAATTTATGTTGCTATTTATTTTTTGATTTCTCTCAAAAAACAAAAGTTCATATGAAGTTTATAAAGAGTGATATAAATAACAGAACAATGGGAAATAAATCATTACCAACCTGCTCTGTGGACTAGCCCAGAGGTTTTGTGTATATTTCAGATACATTTCCTTAGCATTCAGGATACACACGGTTTTCCATCCCAGAGGATGGTGGCAGTAGACATCTACCGACTGCCAAGATATTTATGATTTTGAATTTAATTAAGTCTTCACAGCAGTTCTTGAAGATGATTACAGTTATCTTCATTTTTTAAAAAGAACAGAATTAAAAAGAGCTGTAACCTGCTAAATGCTGTACAGTTAGTTAATTGCAAAACAAAGTTTAAATCCATCTGAATCCAAACTCATATCTGCCTTACTACACTTCAATGATAGCACTTTTTGAGGAAAGACATACTTACTCTCTTATTAATACCATCTTCAAAGAATTTTTTTCTCTAGAAATAATAAATGAATAAAAACATAAATATATGGGTAATTAGCTTAATTACTTACAGAAATTAATGAGGCCACAGGCTAATTATGTACAGATCACTAGTCTTTGAGTGCCAACCATAATATTCTTCATAAGTCACAGAGAAGATCTATTTCAAAAAAAGTATATGAATGAGGAAAATAATTGCCACTTGGTTTAATGAGTATCAGCAGCAGCAATAAAAAAGATACATTCATAATTAAATTTGAGAAATATAATGGTTAAAATATATGATAGCCAATAGCACATTCTTTTATTAGTTAAATAAAAACTGTTTCAAAAATTTAAATAAAGCAAAAATACCTAGAGTTAATAATTAACTTAAACAGCTTTGTAGCAAGGATATAAAGGATGATATGATAGAAAACCAGTCATCTAAACATTATTACTTAAATAATTTACTACCATTTCATTTGCCTTTGCATATTTAAAGGTGTAAATGAATTTCTAATATCATGAGACATACTTTTTGGAAACCCAGATAAGCATAATACTTTACAGCAGAAGGTCTGTTTCCCTTCGTAAAAATGATACTGGATGATAACTCCAAAAGATACAAAATTATCTTATCTTAATACTTACTAACTTTTGTTCATTAGCATTTAAAAAATGTCAAAGATTTTTTAAAATGATCTTTAAATGATTAATGACATTTGAAGTATTTGTTTTTCCTTTGGAAACAATATTTACATTTTAACTTGAAAAAAATACCCTAAACTTTACAAGCAATATTAACAGTATGCAAAGTGTTAGCATGTAAGTATAAATTAAAATATTTAAATATATTAAAATACAAAGAGTGGGAAAAATGAAGAAATATTTAGCTGCACAAAACAGCATATGCAAAATTAAGAAAACTGCAGAGAGTGTTTAAAGTACATATCCAGCTACAGTCTGATGCCTGCCATAAATAAAGTCCTTCTCATTAAAACACAAACTGTTCATGGGAAAAAAAAAATGCATGTTATAATAGGGAATGATCAACATAATTTTTCTCCTTGAGTACTTACTTGTGCCCGAGAATTTTATCGTCTCTCCTTTTATGTCCATATGCCCTTGATAATTTCTTTTATAGCTTTTTTTCCTCTAAAGTTATTTCCCTAAGGAAGTAGAGGTGGTTACATTACATGCACCATTCAATATCAAACCATACAGTGAAAATTGTGTGTAAAATATATTTGGAGTCTTAGCAGCACTACATAGTAGTAAAAAAGCAGCTCAAATATGTTTTCTATGAGGTAAAATCATTACTATGATTTTTTTTAATGTGCTGATAAAATGTCTTGTCTTCTCACCACAAAAAACCCACCATGGTGTGGCTACAGACAAGCAAGTTTTAAAAGTAGAGAAGCCTCAGAGCACGCTAACCTGAGAGTTAGCATGCAAGTGTCTCAAAGGTGTGACTGACCATGTTCTTTCTCCTTCTCCAGCTACGAAACCTGTGATAGTTTTGGATTCATCCACAGAACTGTAGAAAAAGAGTGCACAGGTAGGAGATGTCCTAAAACTCTGTTGCCACAGTATCAAGAAAGAGATTTTATACTATTCCGATGACCGATTTCAGAGTCCCTTATCAGATATGAAACAATCATGACCCACTAAACATTGTTCATGTTGGCTATCTTCATTATCAAATCACAAGACTGTTGCTTCATTTAAAGTTTGAAGACAGGCTGACACTGACTACAGAGTCTTAAAATTTTCAGCATTAACATCACAGAAAGTCATGTGTCTCCCTCCTTTGTATGTTTACTGCAGAAAATTTCTTTCCAGGAAATTATGGCAAGGATTTGTAGAGCAAAGTATCAGGAGAGCTTTAAAATGGCAATTACAGCTTAACTACACAGGCTAACAAAGGCAGCGCCACATGTACATCGGCTGTTCTAATGTCTTCATTGTGATATTGTGTTTGTCTCCCAACTTCACCATCTGTCTCCTGGTTTTAGTTAGGTCTTTTCTCATCCAGCTTAACGTTATGATTTTGATGTTTAGTACATAACACTGAATATGATTCCTGCCAATCCTTTTCACTATCTTTTTCAACATAAGTCTTTCAAAATTTAACGCCTACTAATATGTGTCCTTCTGGCAAGGTATCCACAACTGAAAGAAAGTTCCAGTTGTTGGATTTAAATCTGGCATGATATCCTTAATTCAACTGAAGTTGAAAAGTTATGAACATAGAAACAATCACAGTAAATTGGGAAAACTTATGCAAAGCACAAAATATTATGGGTTGTTTTAGCCCCTTACAATTAATTGCAGAATTATTTTTCCTTTCATCATTGTATTCTTGACAAGCTAGAACTTTAAAACCCTGGAGATAAGTAGAAGACTGATTGCTGGAATAATCAGTTGAGTTTAACTTAACTTCTGAAATTATTTAAAGTCCCTTTAGATAGTTATGTTTATTATTGTGCCAAGAGGAACCAGAAGCCCACATCTGTTTTATACAGGTGGTTTGGGGAAAATACATACATAAAATTTTCATGTCTGTGTGTGATAGTTCCTTGTGGAAAATAGGAAGTGATAATAGACCACAGAAATAGGTCATGAGGAAGTATTGAATATCATCATTAGTTCTATTTTGAAAGTAAAAAAAAAAAAAAGTTTAAAATTCCACACCAAGGAGCTGAAAGAATTGGATGAAATGGTAGCATTAGGAGAACAGAATGCCTAAATTTTGTTATCATTGATAGTGAATTTGATGCCAGATCTTCTAATGCCGATTCTGGAATGAGTGCCCGCACTTCCTTACCCTTCTTCCAAAGAAGTATGTGAACTCACAAGAAGTCAATCACAACTAAGGGATACATATGTCATGCCACCATCTCTGCTGACATACAAACCAGACAGAAATGTAAATCTGTGTCAAAGCCCATTATTTGTGAACAAGTTTTGAGACTGAGGATCTCACTTACCTCCTGCAACCAAATTCTGACTCTTTGGGACATTACTTCTTCCTTTTAATCTTGAACTGTCCCTTTACCTCAGGCATCAAGCTTATTTTATTCATTTAGTAAACTTCATTAAATGTCTATCATGTACAATGCATTGTTACAGGAACTGGGGTATAAATGAAAAATGAAGACAAAGTTTATACCCTCAGAAAGCCCTCAAAAAAGTGACAGGTGATAGAAACAAAAAGAAAACCTACATGCTATGTCAGATGGTGCTAAGTGCTGTGAAGTAGGAAAAATCATAAACGGGACAGAGGATGTGATCGGAGCTGCAGTGTTGCATACCGTGATCAGGAAAGACCTGCCGAACTGGTGTGAAAATATTTGAACAAAGACCTGAGGGAAGTGAGAAGGCTCTTAATTGTGACATTAATGGGAGGACATTCTACGCAGAGGGAGAGAAAAGTGAAGGAATTGTGGGAGGGTGTCCGGTGTGTGTAAAGAACAGAAGAAGTTTAGTGGGTTGAATGTAAAAGACTGTATGCAAAGAGATTAAGTTATAGATGTCCTTGAAGGAAGACTCGTAAGAGGCCACATCATGTGGGGTTATTCCCATTTTGGGTCTCCACAGATGCCTTTTCACATTTATAAGCAAGGATTCTTGTCACATCTGTCTCTTCAGTTTTTAGCATTCCAAACTCTGACTGCTCCCATTAACAATCCAGTTTTCTGAAACAAAAGGCTCATTCTCTCATTTTTCATGCATGTTTTAATTTCTGTTAGATTAAATGAAAACTTTTCTTTGTGAGGGAAGGACATATGAGTATTCATTGAAATGAGAAACGATACAATGCGATTATGTAGATTAATGTTGTTAGTTATTCATAGATCTTGAGGAAGGAGGAGGGATTGCCTATTAAAATAAAAAATAGTTGAAACTATGAAACTGAGGACTGAGACAGCAGTTGGTTTAGGGGACTTAATCTGAGGACAGCCGCTAAGGAATTAAGAGAAACAATGAGAATCCTTCCAAGTAATAGTACATCACTGAAATTTCAAATCATAACATTTGAGGATGTCATGCATTTACACACATATTTTTGTTTAGTTGTAGCAACATTTTGCAATCTGGGAAGAAAATCAGAGCAACGCACTGATAGTCATAATCAAGGAATTTAGATTTATCAACAATGTGAATGAGCATGCAATCAAGTCTGAGAACAAGGTCTACTGTAGCCAAGAAGACGTTGAAATATTGAGTGATGTAAGAAGTAATGGACAAATTTCTTAATACAAAGAAAGTGATGTTTGTGGAAACCTGGAGATTAGGACTTATGCAGATATTTTCTACAGAAGTTTAGGCAGCAGAAATCAACTTGTCAAAACCACCCCACGACCATCAATATCATTTGCTTTGATTGAACCTTCTCAATTTTAGGCACTTTGAATAGGAAACAGACATATTTAGCAGGTACAAAGGACTTATGACAAAGGTAGGCAGAAACAAATTAAAACATTCGAATTTGAATACAACACTATGAGTATAATGTTTATGAAATGACAATGATTATGATAGAGCTAAGATGACATACAGAAGAATACTTATAGCACCAGAGTAATAAAGAACAATGTCAAGGACCTATGTTTCATCAATAAAGATATCTAGAAGTCAGTTTCACTTTTCTTCATCTCCTAACATATTCAATTAGCAAGGTTGATATTTGTATGCCTAAATATTTTATGACTATTATCTTCACTTGTTCAAGTTTTATAACTTGGTGTATATTTAAGTGTAATATTACTTTTTGAAAAGGTTCATTTTTTTAAAAAAGGAGATCAGATTAATGCTAATAATTTAAATTTTGAATACTAACATAATAAATCTTCTTTAATTTCCCTAGACTAAGTTAGGATCTCTTCTTTTTTCTTCTATTATATTGTATGCATGGCACGTTTTATATGCTTTATACATTATTTAGTATGTATATGTGCCTTTCCCTAGAACATATCCTCTTTAAAAGAAAAAAAATGCATTTGATAAACACACAAAGATGCATATGTGTATATATGCCAACAACACAGTTACCATTCTACTTCATATTTCATTTTCTAAGTGATGCTTTCTTAATGGTTTTAAGGCACACGGATCTTTATGTTGGCCTTTTTTTTTCTTTTAGTTACTTATAGCACCAAGAGATGCAGGGATTGAGATTCAAGGATCTGATTACAGGCATTCATTAATAATTTCAAAGTAATGTAAGTATTATGTAATATTATTATCACCTTAGAGACAGGGTTACATGTCATTGCTAATTTTATTACACATACTTAGACCAATTGCTATTAACACCCATGAAGGGGATGGAGTTCTTAAAATATTCTTGTATATTAATAAAGCAGAGAACATCGGGCAGAGGTATGAGTCATAATAACATTTAAGAGAGAAGAAGGTGAATATGAAGTTAAGTAAGAAAAAAATCAGAGTATTTGGTGACACAAAGGAAGAGTTATAATTTAAGTAGGAGAGGATTGTCAGATGTACAAAACATAGATGAGTCAAGCAAAATGAAGTTTGAATGCTGCTATTCAATTTAAGGTCATGTAAGTATTGGGACTTTAAGAGAGCTCCTTCAGTGACTGGTAGAGTTATAACCCTGATTGCAATGTGTTGTGTAATGGAAGGAAGATAATGAAAAGGAGAGGATATATTTAAGTGCGAAACCTGCCAAACAATGGTTCTGTAAAGAAGGGATAGAACAGGTAGTATCCCAAGCAGGAAATGTTTTGTCTGTTAACAAAGATATCAGTCTCTAAGTAAAGAATGGATAGATTTAAAGATTTGGAGATTGAATTTGTTACTGGTAACAATAAACATGTATCTTATTTCCTTGCTATGTATACCTTTATTTTGTACTCCTAATTGAAAATCTAGTAAAAGCCCAGGCTTCTGCTATTTCTTCTCTGTTAGTAGTTCATGGATTTAAAATTTATTATATGAAGTATGAGATTAGGTCCCATTCTCGGAGCTAAGAGATGACAGATTTGAGATATAGAGGAGTTTTGAAATAGTAATTTTGGAAATTTGAAGAAAATGATGACTAAGAAAAGAGAGAAATTGTGGAAGAATGTTGAGAGCCCAGTATGTACCTGCCCAGCTATGTGCTACTGTCTGGAAATGCCGAGTAACCTGGGTCAATTTTGAAAGGACTATCCATTATTGCTGGGAACATAGGGACTATAAGGGTCATTTCTATTGCTTATAACATAAGGCATAAAGATAGCACTTATGGTCACTTAATCCCTTATCATTGTCCCTAATGCAATTTTACACTTGAATGATCTTGAGAGAATAGCTGTTCTTTCCACTAGAGTATGATGCTTTCCTAATGAACACCTGTGCATGATATAATAAATGATTCATTGAATTGCCCACACCAGAAATCAAATTCTGATCTATGAGAACTATTTCACAATCAACCAACCTCTACTAAAATATGTATTGTTGCCTGTCTTGTGGAACTAAAATAAAACAGAAAGGAAAAGAAAAACTGACTTTTTTTAGTGAAGTAATAAGAACGAACTATACATGAATATGTAGTATGAGAAATATACTGCTATTTTGTGTGTCCCTTCTTTGGTTGTCATGGTGATCTAGGTAAAGGTTGATATGTAATTATACACAAATACTAGTATGTATATATGTTATGCATAGAAGAAGTAAAAGAAGTAAGAATGTCAAAATGTCATCAAGGTAGCCTTGGAAAGTAATGTAAGCCTTCTTCCCTTTAAGGAAATGGTTCTTAATTTTTAATTTACATAAGAATCACCTTTGGAGTATTTTAAAAATACAGAAAATTTGACTTCAGTTACTTGGGAGAAGAAGAAGATGAACCTGCATTTTAAATTATCACACCAGTTTATACTGATACTGTGGTACCGAAATTATACTTAGAGAAACAGAGTATCAAAGAGCAATTTAAAATATTTTATGGTAGTACATGCTTTATTATTTTATTTTCATGTTTTAAGTTATATAAGCTATATTAGAATAATGCATTAAGTCAGAAAATGTCACAGTAATTTCTTTCAATTCCATCCCAAATCACTTTCAAAGCCTTTCTTAGATAAACGGTGTTAATAATCATGCATATTGGGGCACCTGGGTGGCTCAGTCAGTTAAACGTTCAACTTTGGCTCAAGTCATGATCTCATGGTATGTGAGTTCAAGCCCCACATCAGGCTCTGCACTGACAGCTCAGAGCCTGGAACCTGCTTCAGGTTCTATGTCTCCCTCTCTCTCTGCCTCACCCCCATTCATGCTCTGTCTCTCTCTCCAAAATAAACATTAAAAAAAAGTTTTTAAAAAAATAATCTAATGTGTTTCTTTTAGTATTTCTATCTATACACACACACATACACACCAATTATATTTTACAAAAACTGACTATACTTATACACATTTATGCATGGTATCTATCGTGAGAAAACTGTAAACCTATGGCAATATATACAAATTGGGACAGGTGACCGACAGCTAAATGATTCCCCTAATAATAAAAATATGTGGAAATAGGCCAATGGAAGACAAATAAACAGTAAGATCTAGTAAATTTTATACTCACCACTGGCATTCAAGAGGAACAGCAAAAAGTAAGAGCGTAATCTGCAGCCTCTAACTTACTGGAAGTGAAAAGGGATAAAAAATTGATTGATAGGTTATCTGAAGTTTCAAGATGATGTCACTCTTATTGGACAAGGCACTGCACTGTTACATGCCAATTGAAAATAGTATTCAAAATGATCAAGACAGGTGCAAAAGAGAAAAGAAAGAGACTGTCCAGATAGACAAGAAGGTGGGTAATAATGAAGGACAGACAATCTCAAACAACATTGTTTGAACCAGCAATGAAAACAACAAAAGACATTTCTAGAGTTACAAAACTAGAATAGCTATTTAGGAAAGACTAATAATTTGATGCTAAAAGTATAGCAAAGGCTTATTGTATTTTAAATATCAAATAGAAAAAAATCATGGTTGAATTTTAGTATTAGTGGCAAGATACTTCTTTCTTGTTGTTTTCAAGAAGCTCTCTTTATTATTGACTTTCAAGTTTGGATGTTTCCAGCCATTATCTTTTCAAATACTCTGTCTTCTCTTTTTCTCATTCTTTTTATGAGACTCCCACAATATATACGTTGGTCAGCTTGATAATGGCCCACAGATCTCTTAATTGTTATTTCAATTTTTATACATAATTTTTTAACACTCCCCACATCTTCCTTTAGTTCTTTGAGCATCTTTAAGACAGTTGTGTTAAAGTCTTTGTAAAATAGATCTGCCTTCAAGTCCTTTTTATGGTTTTCCTTTTGAATGGGCCATACTTCCCTCTTTCTTTGTACACCCTGTGATTTTTTATTTAAAACTGGAGATTTAAATTTAATAATGTAATAATGAGGCAACTCTAAAAATCAGATTCTCCTTCTTTCCCAAGTTTTACTTATTATTATTATGCCTAACATCACCCTGAAAACTATGCACCCTGATGTTTATAGCAACATTATCTACAATAGCCAAATTATGAAAACTGTTCAAGTGGCCATTGATTGAAGAATGATCAAAATGTGACATAGATAAGTAGATAGATATACACACATATATATATGTACAATGAAATATTTCACAGTCATGAAAAAGAATGAAATATTGCCATTTGCAACAACATGGGTGGAGCTAGAGAATATTATGTTAAGTGAAATAAGTTAATCAGAGAAAGAAAACTATCATATGATTTCACTCATATGTGGAATTTAAGAAACAAGGCAAATGATCAAAGGGAAAAAGAGAGAGAGAGAGAGAGGTAAATGAATAAATAGACTTAATTAACTATAGAGAACAAATTGATGGTTACCAAAAAGTGAAGGGATGACTTAAATATGTGATCAGGATCAAGGAGTTCACTTGTGATGAGCACTAGGTAATCTATGGAAGTGCTGAATCACTATATTAGTACCCTTGAAACTAAAGTTTGATGTATTAACTGAAATTAACATTTAACTGAAATTTTAATAAAAACTTTTAAAAAATCAAAAACTCTGCATGTCACACTAAGACATCTATGCAAGTGAGTGACTATTAAAGATGGTCAATAACAACATTAAACAGAGGGAGAAAAGCATAACCTGGTAGAGCATAGAAATTTAAGGTAAAATAAGTTAAAAGAAATATAAATGGAGCAATTCATGAAACACAAGGTAACCAAGACAACATTAAGACAGAAACCAAAGAGAAAGGAATTCAAGTGGCTTGTACTCTTCAGATTGCTATTTTATTGAGGCAGAACTCATGTACTTGATGTAAGAAATTTGACCAAGCTTCTTCACATATCATTTGTCCACATTGTGAAGGGGGAAAAAAGAGGGCAAGAAAGGTGTTCTTTGCACTGGGACTAAGATCTTCTGATACTTCCGTTTTTGTATCATCAGAGTTTAAGGATTCCTAAACATCAACCCTTTCTAAATTCTAACCCTCATGACTACACATAACTGCACATCACCATCTTTCTTGGAGTCCCCAAAGCTGATATGATTGTGCCACTTTTCCCTGTGTATGCGGGTCTCTATAAGAGACCCATAATGTCAAGTGACTCATCATTTTCAACACTCTAATTCACATGAAGCTCTACAGCAACCCCTGACCGGTTTCTTTCTCCCAACCCCATCAGGTTCTGAAACCTTTCCACTCTGAAAACTATGGCCCATTATCATCCAAATTCTGTATAATTCCAAATCAGCTCTAAATGTTTATTTCAGTGAGTGGTTATAATTGAAATCAGCCTATCCATTGAGGCCACTGGTCTCCTGAATGTTCTTAAGTAAATGCTGTTTTCCTCCATAAATAAACTATTAACACTCCTAGACATCCATTCTTTTTTTCCACCATTTTTCTTAACTTTCACTAATTTCACTCATCTTATTTTATCACCTATTTACCATATTACTCCTGTCATCTGCCTAATTCTGGATATGTCACAATTTAGCTTTTATGTTATTAACACTCTCTATCACTATTTCTGCTGGATTTCTATACATAGTTGATCATTTTAATCTTATTTCTTTGAATTCCTCTTCTCTAATTATTTTACACAACATCTTTTATCAGCCACCCACTGTCTTGGTCTTACATAGAAATGATCAGTATCAATATGCATTCCTTATACCACCACCGACATTCTGATGACCATCTCCTACCATTTGAATAAAGCTCTCTAGTTCCCAAATCCCACACTCTTTGACACCCTTGATCTTCCAAACCATTAGCTGTCTCTTGATGCCTTCATTCTTCTTTTTTACAGATTGCATTAAGCTTTCAATGATTATGGTAATCCTGTTACTTCTATTGTCATGTTTCTTGACTTTCTCTCATGCCCCTATATTCTCATAAAAGGAGAATACTGGAAAAATCTAACTTTCTGAATATTACATATCTACATCAAGGCAGATACACATAACTGGAAATTTGTCAGTCCCAAAATATCTTAAATAGTCCTCACTTTAAATTTAGAAAAATAAATCTTGAGTGGATCTTATACAGCTACCTGACTATCATACTATATTTTATCATCCTTTCAACTTTCCATTCTTTCACATAACTGTTTATCAACATATCTATCCTTTGATCTTCCAAATCTATTCCCTTGTTCTCATTCTCAATTAACAACTTTGAAGTATAAGCTATAGGCAAATGGAGCTGTTACAAAAATAAGATAACACTACATATGTATGTACTGGAATGGCTAAAATCCAGAAAATAATCAACTGACAAAAAAACACTTTTACTTATTGGGCAGGGGGTAGTAAGAATTCTCATTTATTGTTGAAAGAAATGTAAAATGATATACCCATTTTGGAAGATGGTTTGGCTACAAGGCTTTTTGCTTACAAGGCTAAGCATAGTCTTACCATATTATCCATGAAGAGGATAAATTGAAAACATATGTCCACATGAAAACATGCATACAGATGTTTTATGGCAGCTTTACTCATAATTGCCCAAAAATGGAAGCAACCAAGATGTCTTTTAATAGGTGAGTGGATACACAAACTGTGGTGCATCCATATAATAATATTCAATGATTAAAAGAAATAGCCAATCAGCCCAAGAAAAGACAGGAAGGAAACTTCCAACTACATAAGCATGAATTTATTTAGTAAAAGAAAAAAAAAATATATATATATAGTAAAGAATCAGTGGTTGCCAGCAAGTAGGAGAAGGGGAAAAATGATAAATAGGTAAAAATCAGGAGACTTTAATAGCTAGGAAATAATTCCATATGATAATTGTGGATACATGACATTATGTATTTGTCAAAATCTATAGAAGGGACACCTGGGTGGTTCAGTCGGTTGAGTGTCTGACTCTTAATTTTGGCTCAGGTCATGATCTCATAATTCATGGTGGGCTCTGTGCTGACAGTGTGAAGCCTACTTGGGATTCTCTCTCCCTCTCTCTCTATCCCTCACCCCATATTGCACCCATACTGCAATAATAATAATGCACTTTCATCGCTTATATTATGTTGTGTTGTGTTGATCTTAGTTATTTTGCTACTTTACCATTCATTCCTTTTCAGTCTACACTACTGTTTCTTCTTTTTCCAGTTCTCTTCATCGTGGGAAGTTAAAATATCGACTCTAGAGTCTCTGTAGGCATTCTCTCACTTGGTAATCTGAAATGCTTTTGTAGCTCCAAATATCATCCATATTTTGCTAACTCCAACTTTTTATCTATAGAAAGACCTCTCATCTGAAAACCAGGCACCTAATCAACATCTCATTTGGATGCCTAATACTTTGCTCCTCAAAGTCTGGTATAAGTATGAGTGGTGTCAACCCTACTGGGGAGTATGTCAGAAATGCATTTTATAAAGCCCTGCTCTAATTCTACTGACATCTACATTTTACCAATATCACAAGATGATTTATGTATATGAAATTTGAGAAGTATTCTCTTACTGGATAACTAAATGTATTACTTAAAACCGAAGTCCAAATCTTTCACCTTCCATGGGTTAACCTACTGTATTCTTATTTTAGTTGAAGGAAAACCCTTGGTTACAATTGCCAGGGACAAAAATGTTCAAATCATTCATATCTTCTCTCTCTCTCTCTCTCTCTCTCTCTCTTTCTTTGACCTACTTTATTCAAGCCATTAGAAAATACTTGTGGCTCCTAAATCAAAATATATTCAAAATTTCTTCTCTCACCTCCTTTATAGCCTTCACTCTGTTCAGTCTAGAGCCCCTAAAATTTCTTCCTGGAATTATCAACCACATTAAAGAGTCCCCTTTTTGCCTTTTTACACTATTTTCAAAATAAAAATGCAATTCCATTTAAGACATAAATTAAATCACTCTACCCTTCTGTCCAGAATCCTCAAGTGCCTGTTCATGTTATTCCTATACTCATCTTCCATTATGATTATACCTAGACTTGAACTTTGCCCTAAACTTTTTCTACAATAACTGAGGCCCAATCTCAACAAGCTTCCCTGTTCTTTGTTTTCTACTCCTGACATTTCATTTTCTTAAGTTATTGGTGTTGGATCTTCCCATTGCCTGAAATCCTATAGCTCCATATCACCACTTGGTACACTCCCTCACTTCCTTCAATCTTTTGTTCAAATGTCTTTTGCTCAGTGAGACCTACTCTGGTAATCCTACATAATTTATACTTTCCTGAATTTAGGATGGCTGATACTTACGGTTGTCTGCTTCCAAAAGTCAGCTTCATTAGTAAAAGAAAACAACAACAACAAAAAACAAAAACAAAAAACTTGTCTGTTGTCTTTATGAATCTATTTAAAGTACATATTAACAGTGACAGGGATATAGAAAGCCATTAACATTTGTTGAATAACGAAAGCTTAAAAAAGTAGATGTTAGTCAAATGTGGATTTGGACAGAGAAGTTTGAGTGAATTTATGAAGTTAAAGACTAGGACTCATATTTTGTTAGATATAACTGAGAAGGAAAGTGAGCGATAGTCAACTTGGTCAGGTGCTTAGTACAATTTACCATAGTTAGTATTTGTTCTTTGTCCCCATTACATTTATAATCCATTATTTATTTAATAGCACAATGTTTTTGCTTTGCAAAAGTCACCTCTCTTACATTCTCGCAAATCTTTGTCTCATTCCAGTTCTATAGCTTGTCTCCAAGCATAACCTACACCTATGACCAGGCCACAGGTTCACATAGGGGCAAATAGTAGATCAGAGTCAATACACGAGACTGAGCAAAGTTTTTTATTTTATTATTTTATTGTATTATTTTACTTTATTTTTAAATTTTTATTTTTTTAAATATTTATATTTAAGAGAGAGATAGACACAGGGTGTAAGCAGGGGAGGGTCAGAAAGAGACAGAAACAGAATATGAAGCAGGATCCAGGCTCTGAACTGTCAGCACAGAGCCCAGTGTGAGGCTTGAACTCATGAGTAGTGAGGTCATGATCTGAGCTAAAGTCAGACACTTAACCACCAAGCACCTCTATTTCTTTTTAGTTTATTTGTTTATTTTGAGAGAGAGAGAGCACACACACACAAGTGGGGGAGAGACAATGAGAGAGGGAGAGAGAATCCCAAGCAGGTTCCATTCAGTGTGGAACCCTCCACAAGACTTGATGTCATAACTGGGTGATAATGACCTGAGCTGATATCAGGGGTTAGACCCTTTACCTGACTGAACCATCAGGTGCTCTGAACTACATTGGAATTTTAAAGACAGAGATGCATATTGTATTCCTCAATCATGGTGGTTAAGGACATGAGATCTATAGCTCTAATAACCAGTTACCATCATCTGGGAAACTGACTTGTAGGAAAGATGGAAGCAAAGGCACTTGAAATTTCCTATAAAGCCACGCCTAAAATAGAGCCTACATCTATTTTTAAGGTGCATGAGATAAATTTTTTGAAATTTTTGTTTAAAACTATTTGGTGTAGGATTGTTGTTCTTGTAACAAAGATTCTTAATTTTGATATCGCTGTAATAAGAAGGAAAACCATTTAGGGAAGGTAGAGGGAATATGTGTTCTAGGGTTTTTTGTTTGTGGAATTAGTTTCATTTGTCTCCTGAGAGTAGAACATAGCTGAGACTCTTTAGGCAGTGAAAATGAGAAAAGGGAAAGAGAAACTTTGAACGTATAGAAGATACGGGATTCTTAACATAGTTGAATATACAAGAGAGCAAATAGAAAGAATGGAAAGGAAGGGGCTTATAGTAAAGATATCACTCTAATCTGAATCATTCATATCCTTTTTGGCCCTATTTTTATTATGAATATTTCAAGCTCATTGAACAGAATCCATACCAACCTATTGAGTTGTGTGTAGTGCCAGGCATATTTTCTATGCTCAATAAATGTTAAATCATAATATCACTGAAGACATGTAATAAGGAAAAAGATCCTATCTAGAAGGAAAAGTAAGAATTAGTAGTACTATAAATTAACTCCTTCTTTTGAACAATTCCACATTATTTTCCACTTTTCTTGTTAGGTAAATAACATCTTCATTCGTCAAGTATATATTCAATGTGAGGAAGTCACTCTTCTAAGAAGCAGGATACTATATATATATGTCTCTAAAATCAAAGAAATTAAACATAAAATGCCATTCACATTTCAATGGACTAGTGAATAATGCATTCATAAGTGTAGACAGATGTTGAATTACATAGTTATTTAGGGTAGAAACAATAACACTTTTGCCTGGAGTGCTAAAAAATGGATTTTTGGAATAAGCAAAATTTAAGCTGGCTAGAGCTTGAAGGGTAGGGTAGAATTTGGAGAAGGAAAAATATGAGGAAAGAAGTAGTTTTACGTAAAAGGGTAATGGTGTGAAAAAAGAATAGTAGTGGAAAATGCAATAAAAACTTTATGTATAAAGAAGCATAGTTTCACTGAAGTATATTCTCTCTGTAGGAGACAAATGGAAGGTAACCCAGGGAAGATGGTATCTTCTAGGGCCCTGAATTCAATGTTGTGGGATTAACATTTTCTTTCACACAAAGAGTCCATTAAAATTTTTGAGGGAAAGCTATAAAGGAAATGTAGTTTAAGAAATTAAAAAATGAGGTTGCTTCATCCATAAAAAAAGAATTAAATGGCATTTGCAAAGACATAGATGGGTGGAGCTAGAGAGAATAATGCTAAGTGAAATAAGTCAAAGAAAAACAAATACCATGTGATTTCACTAATATGTGAAATGTAAGAAACAAAACAAACAAGCAAAGGAAAAGTGAAGAGAGAGAGAGACAAAGAAACAGATTCTTAACTATAGAGAACAAACTGATGGTTACCAGAGAGAAGGTGAATGGATGGTGAAATAGTTGAGGGGGATTGCACTTGTGATGGGCACAGGGTGATGTATGGAAGTGTTGAATCATTACATTGTACACCTGAAACTAATTAACACTGTATGTTTATAAAAAAAAATTAAAAGCAAATGAAAAATGTCTGAAAAATAAAGCTAGTTGTTAATTTCAGGATAAATGGGAGAGGTATAGATTAGATGCAATGAAAGAAACTCCAGCCAGGGAACTAATCCGGACATAAAGAAATAGGATTAAAATAAACTGCAGATTTGGTGAGAATTAAAAGACACTGAAGATTTGGAGACATTTAGCAAACAAATGTGGAGGATAAGGGACTGTGAAGTTGGTGATTTTTTTTAGTTGGGTGTGTGGGGAAGGGACAGGAAAATGGAGATGACCTTTAAAAAATGATGATCCTCCATCCAGATGGCCAACAGACACATGAAATGATGCTCAACGTCACTCATCATCAGAGAAATACAAATCCAAACCACACTGAGATACCACCTCATGCCGGTCAGAGTGGCTAAAATGAACAAATCAGGAGATTTTAGATGCTGGCAAAGATGTGGAGAAACCAGCACCCTCCTACACTATTGGTGGAAATGTAAACTGGTGCAACCCCTCTGGAAAACAGTGTAGAAGTTACTAAAAAATTTAACAGTAGAACTCCCCTATGACCCATCAGTAACACTGCTAGGAATTTACCCAAGGGATACAGGAATGCTGATGCATAGGGGCATATGTGCCCCAGTGTTCATAGCAGCACTTTCAACAATAGCCAAATCATGGAAAGAGCCTAAATGTCCTCATGAACTGAGGAATGGATCAAGAAGATGTGGTTTATATACACAGTGGAATACTACGTGGCAAAGAGAAAGAACAAAATCTGTCCATGTGTAACAACATGGATGGAACCTGAGGGTGTTATGCTAAGTGAAATAAGTCAGGTAGAGAAAGACGGATACCATATGTTTTCACTCATATGTGGAACAGGAGAAACTTAACAGAGGACTATAGGGGAGGGGAAGGGGGAAAAATAGTTGGAGAGAGGGAGGGAGGCAAACCAAAAAAGACTCTTAAATACTGAGAACAAACTGAGGGCTGATGGAGATGGGGGAGAGAGGGGGAAATGGGTGATGGGCATGGAGGCGGGCACTTGTCAGGATGAGTATATACATATATATATATATACATGTATATATATAACAATTAAGAGGACAGATTCTTTTAAAGAAATGTTTGGACTAAGGCTTAAAAAAAACACATATCTATGATTTTGATACTTAGGAGATCAGTTTCATATTCAGGTGGGCTTATTTACATACTAGGAAAGAGAAGTGGGAACATACTAAATCATCTCTGCAGTTTTTAGCACAATAATGAAATACACTAAACTTTTTAAAGCCAATTTGTATATTTAAAAAATAAACAATTGTCATGTTTACATGACAATTCTGTGACATGAATTTAAAAAACAACCTGTTTACATGACAATTCAATTTTTCTCATTAAATTGAGAAAAAAGGAATTTATATCATATCACTTAAAAATTAATCAATTTTGATCAATAACCTCTGAGGAGAATGGGCTAAATCATAGCTGTAATATAAAACATTAGGTTTCAGGAGTATCTGGGTGACTCAGGTGGTGTGACGTCCTACTCTGGGTTTTGGCTGAGGCCATGATCTCACAGTTTCTGGATTTGAGCCACACATCGAGCTCTGTGCTGAGAGTATAGAGCCTGTTGGGAGCCATTCTGAGCCCACTAGTCGAGAAAACTCCTGGTGAGGTTAAAGCAAGTTTGCACAGTCTCTTGCCAATCAGATGATGGCCGATATCCAACCCCACTCAATTATTTCTGCTTGAGCACTGACCCCTAGGGTACCTTGTTGATCAATATCAGGAGTGAATTGTCCCCTTATTCTGGCCCTGGTATGATGATTGCACCTTGTGAAGGAACTTATGGTGGGAACTTCTTCTTTTGATTATGGGAACAGACATCGTGTCTCCAGAAGGTCCTGTTTCCCTCCATACTTTCCCTTGAGCTATGAACAGGCTAATGACCCTTACTCATGAAAGATTGACCTTTACATGTACAATTCTGTTTCTACTGTTGCATTAGTCCAAGATGTTCATACAGCTCAACATGTAAATCAGCTAACCAAAAATGTCTCTCATGCCCTAGCTATTCAAGAAATCATAAAACTAGACACAAAGGTAAATGCCTTCGAAGAGGCTATTCTATGTATTGGAAATGAGCTAAACTCTTTAAAGGTATGGTTAGCTCTCTGGTGCCATAAAGCATATAACTGGAAAATCCAGTCTTGCCCAGAGACAAAGAGCCTAACTTAGAGAGAAGGAACAGATAAGGACAGAAGATAAGTTAGTACATACGCCTTTGCTAACTGAAGGTGTATAGCAGCCCCTTCCCTAAGGCCTGCATTCCACAAACACCTTCCCTTACCCTGGCAGCTGTGACGAGGATGGATAAGAGTATCTACAAACTTATGACTTAATCTTAGTGTTATTAAAATGTGAACACCCTGTTATTTTCTTAGTTACTCAACCTCACTATAATTGGAGCAGTTCTGCAAGAAAACTTCTGTAAAACATGTTTCTGTACATTTTCCAAAAACATCTTATCACAGAGAACTATCCATTGTGAAAATTCCATTTTCTGATGCTATGTTAACATTTGACCTATAAAAAAAGACACCAAAACTGACAGGACAGAGATGCCTGCCTGGTGATCAGAAAGGATCTTGGGCTGTCTCACTCCCTCCCTCACCAACACTGTCCATCCTTCAGGGATCCCTGGACCTGCCGGAGCCGGCCTCCGGCAAGAGCCCCCTTGGGATTCTCTCTCTCCCTCTCGCTTTCCCCCTTCCCCCTCATGCTCGCTCGCTCACTCGCTCTCTCTTTCTTGCTCTCAAAATAAATAAATAAACTTTAAAAAATATTTGGTTTTAATAAAAGTGATTACAACCCGGAAATAAATATCGCACTTGGTTTGTTATCATAGAGAAAAATAAAGAAAAGTTCTTCCTTAATTGGGACTGAATAATATTAAAGATTTATATGACTATTGTAGACAGGGCCTGGAGCAATATTTTGCTACTAGGTTAAAATTAAATTATACTGGAGGCAATAGAATGTTTAACAAATTGAACAAAACAATATGATGTTCTTTGGTCTCTGTGGTCACCTACTAATAAACATCAAACATTTCATGAACGACTTTTCTATAAGCATTTTCTTTTAAATTTTATTCAGAACAGCTGTATTCTGAAGTGAACTCTGGTGTGGGTTCTATGTCATAAAAAAAGAATTTCATCAGTGATAGAAATTCACTAAAATGAATGATACCATATAACAATATAAATATTTCTACCTTCGAAGAGTTTACCATTCAAGCAAATTAAATGTACATTTTTACTTATACTTACATTTATTTTTCTATTTTTTCCTAATATTATTTTGATTCAAATCTGTGAACTACAAACCAACTTTTTTTTTTGGTTAGTAACAAAAAATAACAGAGAGGGGGTAAGGTTGATCTTTACCTCCCCTTCTTCCAGCTGTGTGATTTCGAAATATACCATACTTGGTCTTTTCAATTACTTTAGAAAAGGGTAAATCTAATATTTATAGGGTTAAAACTAGCTTCAGATAATTTCCAGATGTAGTTATTTAGTAATTATGACAGAATTTTTGCATATAAAATGCCTCAATAAATTTTCTTATTATATCCATATCAAAATTAGCAAATTTTAAAAATAAAAATATTTCATAATTATAAATGTGAAATATAACCCAAAGACTAAATCTATGAGGACTACACCTGAAATTAGTGATATTCCTTTAGGAGACATATGTATTTAATAACTAGATTCAAAAGAGAGTGATTTTGATTTAAATTAATTTTTCTTATTAAAATCTTATTTTACGTGCAAATACTTTGATATATAGTATAGTAAATATACTAATGTATAACATTTATATTATATTTTATAGAGAGTATTATGTTTACTGTTTAGTTATGTTTATGTTTAGTGTTAGTTTTAATCCATTTGTTCACTTTGAGACATGTACATCAGATACAATATAAATCTTTCCTTTTTTAATGAACATAAGAAAACACATAATATTTAACTTAAAAATTAAGAGAGTGTATGAGGCACCTGGGTGGATCAGTCAGTTAAGCTTTTGGCTTCGGCCCAGGTCATGATCTCATGATTTATGGGTTCGAGGTCTGTGCTGGGCTCAGTGCTGACAGCTCAGAGCCTGGAGCCTGCCTCTAATTCTGTGTCTCCCTCTCTCTCTGCCCCTCCCCTGCTTGCACTATCTCTCTCTCTCAAAAATAAAATAAAATAAAACATTGAAAATTTTAAAAGAATAAGAAAATATTATAACTTTCCAATGTAATATTTCTAGTTAAAACTCCCTCACTAGAATCAGAATTTAGTTTTATTTCAAGTAATTTTTTTAGACTATGAAGTCTAAAAAATTAGGTACTAGATAATTTATTCTCACCTCAATTGTTAAATATACACCACTCACTCATTAGTATGAGACACTGATGTTCTAGAAATAGCCATTTTGACAACTGAATAACAGAAGTGCTGTGTTTGTATATATACTCACATCTTCCATGTTCACCTCCATCCTTTACCCTTCTCTGTCCCCTTAGAAGATGGCGTTTATGTGCTAAAACACTCCTTTCCCCTGCCTTCGGTTCAGTTTCAGTGGGGCCAGTAAAAGCCGGCAGCCAGGATTTGGTGGGGAGAGAAGAAGGTATCTGACACATTAAGTGAATATTAAGAAAAATGTTAGCCTTCTCATTCAGTTCTTTTTTCATTTTATTTTATTTTGAATTTTTTTTCTGAAGGCTTCTTATCGCCTGTACTGCTTTCTTTATAACAAAGTTTTCAGTTCCACGTCAGTTTCGCTGGGGCACATTCCCTTCCACATGAGATGAGGCTGATTTTGATTTATGGTACACTCTCCCATTCTTAGTGATGGAGAAAATTAGCATAGTCAAGATGGATATTTTCTCAGCATGAGATACCATTTTGCATATTGCTATTCCATTTTTATACAAAAAGCCTCTGCAGAGTTGCTTTAATTTTTATAAACAGAGAAAAGGCTGAGGAACCCTTTTACAATTCAGCCTTGGAACCGTTAGACATTACTTTAAAACAAGTCATCTTCACAACCACACGAAACTTTTAGCAACTTATATGCTGTACTGTGAAATGTGACATAAACGTGAACACTATATTCTCATAGTTCTGAAGATGATTAAATGTCATAATATATGTGATGCCTTTGAAACAGTTTCAGGCATATAATATGTGCTATATAAAATGTTTCCTATAATTCTTAATAGAGCACACTCTAAATATTTAAATGTATATTATACCAACTATTTCTATAAACATAATTCAGTTAGCACTAAAAATTACAACTCCTATATTTGGTAATTTAAAACACATACTGTAAGTTATGAGTCAAAGAAGAAATCTCAACAGAAATAAAAAACCTTAGAACTAATGGATTAAGGAGCCACTATATATATATAAATGTTATGATACAGTAACCGTGTTAAGAGGAATTTGTAGCATTAAATTCTCATATTAGGAAAATGATAAGAAAGAAAATAAAATCTTAAATGTCAAACTTAGATACTTGCAAAATGACTCATAACATATATACATACTTATTAACTATGGATTCATTCCAAATATATTTATCAATACGTAATTTATACTAATATATAATGCACATCAATACAAGTAGAATTTGAGCTTACTAGTAAAATAGTATGATTCTCTTTTTTGCACTAATTGCAGAGTCCTTGCTATGATGACCAAATCTTTATTTTACTAGTCACATTTTCACCTTCTCCAATATTTTTAAAAAACTGACAGTAAAAGCCTTTCTTTTCTGCCTTAAGGTTATTATGCAGCTGCATTTTATGCGCTGTTTAAAATGGCATGAGTAATAAAAATCAGCAATTTATTGACAAAACAAATGACTACTGTATACACTGTAAGCAGAGTTAATAAAATGCTTTATTGATAGAATTTATTTATCCCATCTGAGTAAGGTGTAAGGGTAAAAATCTTTTCTTGAGGCCTGCCAATATTATAAAATTTACATCACTTGGGAGAAATCAAACACATTTAAATCACCTTCCAAACTGTCATCATGGCTTTTATGTCCTGGAAATAATTGGAATAAAATTATTGTAAGAGGGAAAAAAAAGATGAGTTACAAGGGGAAGTGTGTATAGCTAGGAGAGTTTAAACAAAGGTTTGCTTTGATTTTACATTTCTTATGAATTTTTATCCATTCATTCTCAAATTACCTATAGAGCCTGAATAAATGGAATTAGCCCTGTCAACATGAGGCTTATGAAGAGGTTCCAGAAAAGAGACACATACAGAAGACACTACAACTGTTTGTAATACAGTAATAATTACATGTATACACATGTACACACACGTATATGATATAGTGAATTTGGTAAGTTAACACATTTTAGGTCTGCCTCTGAAAATCATTGACTGCATTTAATAGACTTATTCAAAGTTAAAATTAGTTTAACAAATAAACCTGGTATTTTATTTTTATACAGATAGGCTTCTGTATTTTATTTTGGTGGTAATTTCAAAGATTACTCCTGAACAATTATATTTATATTTTATAATAAGATGATAAGGCCATAAAGAATTTTTTTTTCTTTTTGGAGGGAGAGAGAGGCAGAGGGAGAGAGAGAGAGAATCTTAAGTAGGCTCCACACCCAGCATGGAGCCCCATGTGGGGCTCAATCCTATGACTGCGAGATCATGATCTGAGCCAAAATCAAGAGTTGGACACATAACTGACTGAGCCACCCAGGTGCCCTATAAATACTTATTAATTTTTTCTACTGGAGTACCCCAAATGCAAAGCAGTATAATTATATAAGTTTTCCTTTTCTACAAGTCTGGGATCACAGCCATGAGGTCTGTTATTATTGTTTTTAGAATTGAATGTGCTTTATCTTAAATATACATGAAATATTTATGTTATATACAATATAGTCTTGTTTGGGAATAGGATAACATAATTTGATTTTGCTTATTTCTTGCCATATTTTTTGAGTAATATTTTATTCCATATTATTTCATAGTCTCTGAGTAAGTATCTGAGTACCAAATGACCCAATATGTTTATCCTTCAACACAGTATTCTAACATTGTGGAAATTTGACACATCATATGAATTGGATTGAATTTTACACACGATTAATTCTTCTGGTTCAGTTTGGCCTAATTGTTGCTTTCCTCTGTGGATATATAAGTGTTTTCTGATTCTAATTCCTATGTTTGTTCAGACTAAATCTTCACTGCAATATTTGTACTAGTATTTAATTTATTCTTTCCATCTGCTTCGTTTCTCTTCCACTTTGGTATCTAGCCTATACTTAATTCAGTATCTCTTTTTCTAACAATAACTTCAGAATTTATAAGCAACCACTGTGATATTTTGTCATATTCTTTTAACCCACCCTAAATAAGATGTCATAAAAATTATTCATCTTGAATAGTGTAACAGCTCTATTGCTATTATTTATCCCCAGTTTAATTCTTCCTTGTACCTCTTTATCAAAATCGTTGGAAGAAAGTCAATTGAGTTTGCTAAATAACTATTTGGTTCTATTGCATTCCTATAAGAACTTTTTCTCCAGAGTGGCATTAAAAGAACAATCAATAGCCTTTGCATAAATTATACATGCAGGTCTGCGATACACCAAATTTAATACTGACTCAGTCCACCTTTTCCACTTTGTTAAAAACGATACTGTGAAAAGTTTAGTGATCTCATTTTCCTAAAATGATAGTCTGACAGTAAATCAGTCTAGAAACAAACTTTTACATTGCATGTCTTATTCTTAGCTAAGCCATCTTAACCTCTGGGAATCCATTTCCTTTCTAAGTGCTCCCTTATCATTTGTCACAAGTAATTGAAAAATTATTTTCTGTTTAAACGTTGCAAGCTTTGTACTATAACTTTTAAAAAGTCTGACTTTTAAAATATTTTGAACAATTTTATTTCACATTTGCAAAAGTGTAGTGACAATCTCAAATTTTGATATGTTGTTGAAACTAGCAAGTTTAAATGAAATCGACAACCACTTCCAAGTCATTTATTATAATTGTTCACATCCGACAGTAGGCCTAGTTAGAGTGGTACGAGATGTCAACACCTTTTTCATTTATTTTCAGAACAATAAACACAGTTTTGAGAAAAGTCTTAAATATAACAGACTGTGAAGAAATCTAAGAGAACAACATAAGTTTTGGGAGCACTTCAAACATAATATAGCTTTCCTGTTTGTTTTGTTCTTTCGTTTTTCCCCAGTAATTTACATATTAAGAGCTGCTCCAATGGACTTTCTGCACTCAGAGTGTTCTATAGATACCGTGGTGGCTTTACCATTAACTGACATTTAGTATTATAACATTTAATTTTGGAAGAGGGTTTACTTTGAGAAGAAAAGCCAGGAAATTATTTTTCAAAGAATGTTAGCTTTAATTAATTTCTTTGAGTAGATTAAATCTTCTCCAAATCTTTTTTTATATCAATATTTCATATTACAGTTGTTACTCCCTATTTTCTTCCCTCCACTATTCTTTCTTTTGTACTTTCCCATCTTTTTCAGTATGTGTGTTGAGTGAACTATTCTTTCTTCTAGGAGAGGTGGTCTGATTGGATACAAAGATTGCAGAAAAATATTTTTATTCCTCCACTAAGAACTTATGAAAGATAGTTACTAATTTTGTCTTTTCTTTTTATTTTTAAGGTTTTTTTTTAAATTTTCGAGAGAGAGTGTGCATGTGGGGAAGGAGTAGAAAGAGAGGTAGGGGACAGAGGGTCCAAAGCATGCTCCATGCTGACAGCAGTGAGCCTGATGAAGAGCTTGAACTTGCAAACCACGAGATCATGAACTTAACCAAAGTCTGATGCTGAACTGACTGAGCCACCCAGATGCTCCACTAATATTGTCTTTTCTAATCATGACAAACAACAATCCAAAATTGTGCTTATTAAATAGCTTAACCTATATGCTCTCTTGACTATAACATCTTGGATGAAGTAGTAGTCATTATGAACATTTCCTCACTCTCATTCTCAAACACACACGGCACACCAGCCCTAAGGCATATATGTTTGTATACTTGTGTACATGTATTTGTCATCCTGCTCTGACTTGGATTATTTTGTTTTGAATCTGGAAAGAGTTAAGGATAACATAAACAGAATAGTCCAAACAGGCACTCAATAAAGATTAAAGATATTCAAGAAAAAAATAGGTGTAATGGAGATGAGTGTTAAAGCAACTGGAGGAAAAAGAATAGGTATATTGTGGTTTGTGATTTCATAGCGGAAGCATTATGTGATGATGATGAGCATAAGTTAATTCCATCATTCTAGAAAGCTAAAAAGGTAGAAATGAGGACCATTGCTTTTGAGAAAATTATTACATTCTGGTGTTGATGAAGGCATCTAATATTTGATTTATTCAATGTTTAAAATCTCTTTTGAGGTAGATTTGCACCGTGTCAGTTTAGAAAATCACATTTCCCAGAATTCTCTAGGTTATCATGGGGAGTAGTTCAAGAAGGACATTTTGTGTAAGAATTTCAGGACTAAGGGATGCAGTAGCTGTCTTGATTTGCCCTGGAAGGTGTATACAAGGCATGAGGCTCTTTGCAGCTCAAACACAATGTCATTTTCTGCGGGCTCATGTGGTTTTTGTGGGCAGCAACAGGGTCCACAGCAGCTCCATCTCCGGAATCCTCTGCTTCAATTTCTTGAATCCTGTTCTGTAAGGCCCCAAGTCTAAACCAAACTGACTCCATGACAGGTTTTAAGTTTCCCCTCTAAACTAGAAGGCCTAAGTTTCAGCTTCCCCGAAACTATCAGGCAGTTACACATTACCCAAGGCATGAGAAACCACCCTTGCAACACCCAATCATGAAAGGCCAGCGACCACCCTCCACATTACTAAGGAAGAGGCCTGGAGATAGAAACTATACATAGGACCCTGCTACCTAATGTTAAAGTTAACCGTTAGTCGCCGAACAAGACCCTAGGCTAGCTCTGTGATTGGTCGAATTTAAAGGTACTCTAAATGTTGTAATTGGATCCCGCCAAAAGTAAAGAATACTCTAGACAATGTGTATGGTTAAACCCGCTGTCAATAATGTTGAATAATTATGATTGGATCACTGTTCCCATGCCACAACTTCTGTAACTTCTCTGTCACAAACCCCATAAAAACCCTACTCTGACTTTGCTCGGGGCTCTCAGCAAGGATCCACTGCGTTGGTGAGGTCTGGGAGCCCGAGCTCGAGCCCGTAATAAAGCCCTTTGCCTTTGCATGCGTGACTCGGTCTCCCCAGTGGTCTCTGGTCGTTGAGGATACTGCGATCTGGGTATAACAGTTCTAGCTTCGTGATGAAGGGCTCCATGCTGTGCTGAAGGATATTCCATAGGAAGTAGGAGGCTTGGCAGCAGGGAAAGATTCAGATTTAATCCCCTAATGTGGGTTCCACTCTTACGGGTTGCCATTTTCTTCTTGTTTTCCACATTTATATCCATGTTTCCTTATAAGTTGTGGGCCCTGAACTGAAGCAGTAGCCTTACAAAAACTGTGTATTTAGTCCTATGATTGAGCTGGAAAAATTCAATGTCATAAGTCTTACATATTTATTCCTTCATGTATACAATTTGTCTCCAGGATTACAATCCCTAAGATCCCAAATAAATGCTTTTGTTTGTTTTTTAGCATCATTGTCTTTGTGGTCAACAAGTGCCACTTCAAAATTCAATGTTAGAAATTTTAGCTTTCTAGCTCTACTTTTTTTTTTCCTGATTATTTAATTGCTTAACACTTGATAATTTAGCTCACAGCATTTTGTTCTGTTGTCCTCTATTACTCCCAGTTATCCATTTATGTTGCATATCTAAGAAGAATCTACACAGTTTGTGCTATTTCTACATAATCTCATTTCCGAATTGTTTCTATACAACGACTTTGTCGTCATTGATTTCCTTTGATGTTGCCACAATAATCCAGTGTTTTCAACTCTGTTGGTCTACATCTCACATTTAAAATGTTTTTTGATGACACTTATATTCTTGCTCATGCACTATTTCTGAAATTTTATTATCTTCTCTTTTCATCTCTTCTTCTATGAACTCTTGTTAATTAATCTATTCATGTATGTGTTAAAGCTGCAAACAAAGGTAAAAACTACCTTAAAAAATAACAAGTGCAGTTTACCACTGGTTATTTTTTAAGCCGATAGTGTAACTGGCTGTAGATAATGCAAGAAGGCACAGCAACAGTATTCACAGCAAAACAACCCGATGGGATGTTTAATCCAAATGTTTACACTTAAGTTTTCCTACCCCATCCTATGCCTGTCCCCACCCTCCATTGCAAACAGCAAGTCATTAACATTACTCTAGATAAATTTGTTACAGGCATCAAGGCAATAATATATGCATTCAATTCTTGTTAAGATATCAGACCCCCAGAACACCTTTTGCATGCAACCAAAGGAAATTTTTATCAGGATGTTTTATCTTTCCAACCACTCGTGAAAAGCTAGTTACACACGAGTAGAGAGAAACTTTCTTAGAAATAAATGGAACAATCAAAAGAGATGCTTGATGCGGCTATTTTAAAAAGGAGTCATTGGAAAGACTGTCTCCATGCCTCTGAGTAAAGGAAATTTCAGTGTGAGAAATTGGCAGTGGTACTATGACTGCTATAAATATTGTTTCCACCTTAACTTGTGTTGAGTTATTAACATGAGAAAGGCAGAATGCTATATAATTTACAAGTGTTCCCTCTTTTAATATGGGTAAAACCTAAATGAACTCTAAGAGTAGCAAACTAAATGCAGTAAAATTCTATTAGAATAATCAGTAAAATGGTAGCTAAAGGCAGGAATAAAATAACTCAGGTTTTCTAAATATGTTTACCAAATTTTGTAATTCATTTTCAAACTTTTCTTGGATGTTGCTTTTTTTCTGTATTCTTATTTATTTATTTTTAAACAACTGATAATTTATTAAAAGGTTGACTGTAGAATCTGCAATGGTGACTTCAACCTCTATTCCTGGCTCAATACTGGTGGAAGTAATTTACTTAACAATCTCAAAAGAATTGTGCAAATCAATGAGTCCTTGCGGATCCTCTTTTGAAAACGGTCCTTTGAAACTTTACCACAAGAAGTCCTCGCCCTAAGGAGATTCTGAGTCTTGTGAGGCAACTGAACTAGTCCTGTAGTTTTGATATTCTTTTCCTTTGAGCCTCTGAGCAAGGGGGCACATATCTTCTCCCAGAATTTTACGTTAGGGAGGGTTAGAGTAATCCTAATTTGGTCGTCACCACCTCTAGTTCCATGGTTGTCTTCTCAGTGTCTTTAAAACCCATGGCCGTGGGTGAGTTCCTGATCAATGTGTTCTTGGAGGAGAGGAAACCATGGGGGTCAGAAGCGCGAGTGGGGCATCCAGAGCTTCACTGTGACTGCAACCAGGTCTTTCTCAAAAAGCTTTTGGTCATTTTTACATGAGTTATATTTTTCTTTTAGAAAATGAATAATTTCTTGGTACAGACCCCTAGTATTTATGGGAAGGAAACAATTAGTTAAATTGAATTATGTGCCTTTACTTTCACCCTGTATTTTTAAAAGCACTTTTGCTGCATATTTTTATGGCATTCATATGACAATGTATAGAATTAAGTGTGGGAAGTATTATTATTCCTATTTGACGTGGGAGATAAATTAGAGACAAAAATGTTTGATTGGTCCAAAGTCACACAGTAACTTTGTGATATATATAATAGCCTTTATTTGACACACAGGCACTTAGAAAGTTCTTTTAGAGGCATTTAACTAAACCTGTTTTCCATTTTCCTTTCATCCCATGGATGTAAGGAATTCTGACTTGAATTCTAAATTGAAAGGGACTTTTTCATGCTATGTGTTACTAACAACTAACAAATATTATATGCATAATATGGAAGTTTCATCAGATTAAAAAACATCAAAAAGACATTTTTATGGCTATAAATCAGCATTCTGAAAACCACTATTTTTAGAAATCTTTAAAAAAATTTTGTATTAGTATTTCACGCGAAATTTTGACAAAGCAGTGTGCTTCCTTATCTTTCAAGTGTATTTATTAAAGGGTGTAATAGAAAGAATCTCCTTTATAAATGTGTTCTTTGTGGTCACACAGATATGAGTGAATTTGACTTAAAATATGTTTTATAATACACTTTTTAATGTATTTATTATTGTTTATACTTGGGTTATGGCCCATCACTTACTAACCTAATTTTTCTCCATGAAAGAAGATTCTTAAATAATAAAAGAAAAATGAATGTCACTCTTTACTCTTCATGAATCCTAACACTTTGTTGTGTAGGAAAAATAAAGCATAGATAGGTATATGATACTTAATGTCTGTCTCTGGGAAGAAGTTAAGAAATACAGTGAAACCGTGGATTGTGAATAACTTGTTCATGTGCATGTTCTGCAAGACAAGCAAACATTTCTAATAAATTTTAACTTGGTAAAGAAGCCATGTCTTGCAATAGGAGTAGTAAGTGACACCAAATATCACATGATCACGTACTGAATCAATGGTTCTTGAAATTTGCTTTCATAAACAAGTGCTTTGAATTACAAGCATTTCTGGTTTGTATTATGTTCACACACCAAGGTTTTACTGTAAATGTATTCATCTACAAAAATAATAGCAATTGCAATCCACAGTACATGTATTGGTCAATGTTTAGTTTACGTTCATTTTTTTTTTCTTTCTTTCTTTTTTAAATGTTTTATTTATTTCTAGGAGAGAGAAAGAGAGACAGCGTGAGCAGGGGAGGGTCAGAGAGAGAGGGAGTCACAGACTGAAACAGGCTCCAGGCTCTGAGCTGGCAGTCAGCAGAGAGTCTGATGCGGGGCTCGAACCCACGAACCGCGAGATCATGACCTAAGTGAAAGTCGGACGCTTAACCGACTAAGCCACCCAGCCACACCTGTTTTTTCTTCATATATGTTAACAACGTTGTATTTTATTAGTGACAAAGTGTTAGGTTTTAGGCACTTCAATCAGAATTTAAAAAAACAACATAGAGTTTGGTTCAAGTCTTCATAGAACTAACTAGACCTTAATTTGTACTGTAAAGGTTAGGAAAAATATATAATAAAAAGAGTCCTTGTTATGTCTATTCATTTAATTGCAAATTAACTTTACCGATATTTAAGTTTATTAATGTTCTTTAGTGTAAGGAGAATGTCTTGCTCTGGATTAGTAGATCCAAAGTACCTATAACCAGTATTTATTTGAAACATGTTGAAAATTAATAAAGGCAAGGTATTAATTTGCTAATAGTTCATTCTCCTGGGGGCAGTATTTTCCAGTCAAGGAACCTTATTTATACCAACAGACCAACAGACATTTACATACAGGCTAGGTTCTATCGTGTTAATTAATTACAATAATTAATATCACAGTTATCTTTGGAATTTTCCCATATGGGATTCTCTGGAATAATTAACTATCTTGTCTTTTGATCTAAAATTCTTTTTGATTATAATTTATGATTTTTTTACTCTTTTGTTTAGTTAATTGAAAATAAAATTAATGCAATCAAATTGGTATTCATTCTTCATTTAAATTGAGAGTGTACTTTAATTTCCTATAATCCCAAACCATTGCTTAATACAAAATTCAAAAAATCAAAGCAATCCTCATGTTGCCATTGCTTGCATTTTCCTCCAGCTTAAAATTATTTTTATCTTATTTTTTTGAAATACATAGCTCTTGTTAAATATTATCTCCCAATTCAAAACAAAAAGGAAAACATTAAAGAGGGGTGCCTTGAGGTTCCAGCAGTTAAGCCTCTCACTCTTGACATCAGCTCAGACCATGATCTCCCTGTTCTTGAGGTTGGGCTCTGCACTAACAGTGCAGAGTCTGCTTGGGATTTTCCTTTCCCTCTCCCTTTGCCTCTCCCCTCCTTGCTTGGGCATACACACACACACACACACACACACACACACACACACACACATACACACACACACACACACACTCTCTCTCTCTCAAAATAAATAAATAAATGTTAAAGAAAACATTAAAGAGAAAAATGTTTCTTTTTTTATTTTTTTAATGTTTTATTTATTTCTGAGAGAGAGAAGAGAGATAGCAGGGGAGGGTCAGAGAGAGAGGAGGCACAGAATCTGAAACAGACTCCAGGCTCTGAGCTGGCAGTCAGCACAGAGCCCGACGCGGCGCTCGAACCCACGAACTGTGAGATCGTGACCTGAGCCAAAGTCGGACGCTTAACCAACTGAGCCACCCAGGCGCCCCCAGAAAAAAATATTTCTTAATAAGAAAAATTAATAAGTTAAATATATTTAACTTAACTAAATACACTTATAAAGACGATCAACCATGTAAGGTGAAAAAATATTTATTTAGGTAAAATTTTGGTAATGTATGTATCTATATGTACTATTGACTTTAAAAATCTTGTCCAAGAAGAGGGTATGTTAATCTTTAAGATCCATTTATTTTTTATTAGTAAATGAAAAAAAGATAGGTTTATCAGTTAACAAACATTGCCTATTAAGCTGGAAAACAAAACTATATTGATATTATTTATACTTTATCAACATTTTATGTACTTTTTATTTGTACTTATTCACTAAAATCTGAATGTGCTGGCAAAAAAAGCTTCTGAGTTTTAAGTCTATTTATAGAAAATTATGATCTGAATTTCACCTTCCCACAATCATGAATAGATAGATATTATTGGTATTTTTTTCATAGGTAAAAGAGATACATTATGAGATACAAAATAGAACAAACCATTAAAGATTTATATGGTTTGGCTAAATGAATGAGTCAAAAAATGAAGCCTACATAGAAAATATCGAAGAGACGGGGCGCCTGGGTGGCTTGGTCGGTTGAGCGTCCGACTTTCGCTTGGGTCATGATCTCGCGGTTCGTGGGTTCGAGCCCCGCGTCGGGCTCTGTGCTGGCTGCCAGCTCAGAGCCTGGAGCCTGTTTCAGAGTCTGTGGCTCCCTCTCTCTCTGACCCTCCTCTGCTCGCGCTGTCTCTCTCTCTCTCTCTCTCTCCTAGAAATAAATAAAACATTAAAAAATTAAAAAAAAAAAAAAAAAGAAAATATCGAAGAGGAGTGCCTGGATGGCTCAGTCTGTTAAGCGTCTGGCTTGGGCTCAGGTCCTAATCTCACATTTTGTAGGTTCGAGCCCCATGTCGGGCTCTGTGCTGACAGCTCAGAGCCAGGAGCCTGCTTCAGATTCCTTGTCTCTCTCTCTTTCTGCCCCTGCCCTGCTTGCACTCTGTCTCTCTTTCTCAAAAATTAAAAAAAAAAACAAAAACATTTAAAAAAAAGGAAAGCAATTCAAGAATTAATGTCTCAGTCATAGAAGTACTTTTAAAAAAATCATTTTTGAGAGATGAGAAGATTACACCTAAAGTGTATTTTTAAATCTTGGTAACTGCATATGAAGAGGACTATTGGGAAACAGGAGTGGAGTCCGCATACTGTGAGCTACTGGGAACTTTAGCTCTGACTTTAACTACGACTGTACTAGGTAAATGGACAAGAGGAGATGTTGGGATGATACGATTAACTTCACATATGTGAATATCATACTGAAACTTGATTAGAGCATTTATTTTGATCTCAAGGTAAGTTTGAGAATAAGGGTGGCAGTCACTTTGGTATTTAAAATGCAAATGAAGGCCACTGACCTTCACTCAGTGTTCTCCAATACCTTTTAAATGTGAGAAACCAACATGGCATAGAGAGAAGTATGGGCATACCTCAGAGATATTGCAGGCTTGGTTCTAGAACACTGCAACAATGCCAAGCAAATGAATTTGTTTGGTTTCCCAGTGCCTATAAAAGTTATGTTTACGTAATACTCTAGTGTATTAAGTTATCAATAGAATTACATCTAAAATAACAATGTACATATCTTAGTTAAAAATATTTTATTATAGTTAAGCAACCAACTCTTGCTTTCAGCTCAGGTCATGACCTCAGTTTGTAAGTTCGAGCCCCTCATTGGGCTCTGCACTGAGAGTGCAGAACCTACTTAGGTTTCTCTCTCTCTTCCCGTATTCCTACCCCTCATGTGCTCTCTCTTTCTCAAAATAAGTAAAATAAACTAAAATTTTAAAAAATATGTTATTACTTAAAAAGACTAAGTATCATCTGATATTTCAATGAGTCATAGTCACTAACCACAGATGATTACATCACTAATCACAAAATACAAATGTAATTATACAAAAAATACAAATATAATTATAATGAAAGTTTGAAATATTGTGAGAATTACCAAAATTACCAGACACAGAGTGACCAAATGCTGTTGGAAGAATGGCACTGAAAGACTTGCTGTATATAGGATTGCCACAATTCTTCAATTTATAAAAACAGTATCTGCAAAAAAAAAAACCCAAAACAAACAAAAAAACCCCACAGTATCTGCAAAGCACAATAAAGCAAGCCCAGTAAAATGTGATATGCTTGTATGTTAAAATTTGTGTCAGATAATTCATATCACAGACTTAATAAACATGTAGGTTTTGAAAAGTTTTTTATGTGCCTGAGGATCAGTTACCTTATGTAACAGTGTATAGTTTATTCATGGGTTATTAGGATTAAATAATGTAAGTGAAATGGCTGACAATTGCAGTTTTCTTAGTAATGTTATTGTATTTACAAAATTCAAGTTTTTAATGGGTGTATGATATTAATGAAAGGTATGTTTTAATATTTCAAGAAAATAATTTTATTATACCTAAAATTCTTACTTAAACTACATTCTTGTATTCTCCAAATATCATTGCAGCATGAATTTATATGGTTGACATGTGAAGAATTGCAAGCCTCTCTAGTTGAATAAATTGTCTATAAATTTGTTCATTCACAAAAGAAAATGCATCACACCAATCAAATTGCAGATATAATAATGAAAAAGCAAAACTGTGCTGTGAGTGTTGAACACTTCTTTAATTTGACAGTAGTTACCTGACTAGATATGAAATAGGCAAAATTATTTACAACCGCAGAAATTGGGTTGCTGGGTTGAAATTGACATTGAAGAAGCTTACCCTTTGGCAACCCCCCTTGGCAATAGTGCCACCATGTCACTGTAAATAACCCTGCTGTGATCAGTTGTCATGCCCACAAGGGACTCTGTTGTCTGTAATATCACAAAACAGTAATGAGAGGAAAAGATTTTCTGTTAGAACATGAGTCATTTCTAAGCATTAAACTAACAAAGCTTGAACTAAGTCGGATGAGAAGTACACTGTGGGAAATTGCATTGAAGCTGCACATCAGCAAAACTTCTTGGCAGGAAATGGCCAGACGTGTAGAAGTGCAATCACTGTCTTCTTTATTCTCCACTCTTGGGAACACTAATATGAAAGTGACTAATATGGTATAATAGTTCCCAGAACCAATTAATTAATCATAGCATGCCATTAATAGATACATTCCTTAGGGGGAATATTTCATGCTCAGGGAAATTAAACCATTTTATTATGATAAAGTTTTCCCAGTCAAAAGTACTTCAAATTTACATTCTCTCAGTGTTAACAAGGTGGAGATTTCCTAAATGAAGGAGTTATTTTCCTATGGACTACAGATGACTTCTGGAGAAAATTAACTAAGGTTCTCGGTAGGAATAAAGTTAGAGACAGGTTCTTTTTGGTGTTTTACTCGTGCTTTGCATTAATTAAAAATATTTAATGCATTGTTCCCATTTTTGAAACACCTAATGGTGCTCAAGTCAATGTTCAATTAAAAGACAGCCCAATACCTGAGTTTCATTTCAAATAAAAAGAACAGAGGCCCCATCTCTTAGCTGAACTTTGGTTATCTACTTTATCATTTCTTTATTACAAAAATGTTAGTTTTTCTTTCCTTCTTTCAGTTACACGGATTCCTTAAAAATCAGACAAAGTCATGTCTTTCAAGGGTTTCAGTTTGTTCATATTATTGCAAATTTCAATTATTTAATTGCTAGTAATATTAAATAGCTAAACAAGTGCATTAAGTACATCGAGTTTATTTTCTTTATTTTCTCCTCCTAAGGAAATGTGTCCTTATTATACAAACATTTTTCACTATCCCTAGTGCACTACTTAAATAGTGTCCAATACCCTCAACTTCATTCACAAAAACAGTATTGAAGTTAGTTTTCATTTAAAAGGAGAAATTATATTTTAATGCTTATCTTTCTGTAAGAGTCAGTCTACAGATTATCAAGGGTCCAGTCTTGTCTCAATTATACCATATTATATGAAATCATTTTTTCTCTGGCATTTTTCCTTCTTATTTTCCTCAGCATATGAGCCTCTGACCTGATTATCGGAGGTCAATATCATTTTCCATACTCTATTTACAGTTTCAATCTACTGTATGGTCATTACTTATAACCTTTAAATACATAATAGGGAAATACTATTTACCTTAAATTTTCTCTCCTGACCACTTAGAAATTATTTTTCCTCCTCCACACCTATCACATTGATGGGCAGGATAATTCCTGTGATCAGTAGCTACATATGTCCCCTACTACATAGGCAAAGATGTGATGAACACAGGTGGCATAATCATGCTAAACCACTACCAGGGAAAGAGTCTCAACATGAAGAAATGGGAGACCTTAGAATATGGGAATGAAACTTGATTTGGGGCTCTTGTTATGAATCTCTCATCAGAAACCGGAAGTGCTAAAGAATTGAATCTTTTCTATCTAAATTCTATCCTCCTGTAGGCCATGGCTAGTTTAGAGGAAGAAAAATGGTTTTCCCTCTATCTTTGTAGGTTCCTGGATGAGACTCCCCTTGTAATGGAAGACAAACTTACAAGAGAAAAACAAAGTTTAATAACACATTTGTAACAAGGGGGAAAAACATGTTGGATTCCATGTTACTTCTATTTCCCTTGCTGCTGTGACCTATAGGTTAGAAACTTCTGCTTAGCCCTGCATGTAGGCATGTTAATCATCAAGAGTATTTTGCTTACAGCTAAGATTTGCAAAAACCACTCTTTACACAAAACTTACCTCACCTAAGGAGATAGGGAAATAGCCAGACCAGACATTATCCCAATTCCTTCAAGACTGAGTAATGATCATAACTCAGAGGGGGATTAAAACCATGTCCCACAGAGTTAATGAGGTTTAAAGTAGCAGAAAATTTAAAGCTTGTGTTTCAGAGAACTGTTACCTCCTAATCAGCTTTTGTATCTTTTCAGATCCCACTAACAAAGCCACCACTAGCCATCTTCGAGGAAGCCTGGACTCAAGGTCGACTGATATGGTTTCAGCCTATGAACATGCAATGCCTTGCATTGCTTACGTAAAATAATGAGCCCAAGACCCCATCCGGTTTATACCAGTTCTCAGGGCATGCTCATCGCCCCTTCTCCTTGTCCTAAAATAATCCTGAGTTCAGTGCCTAAGTTTTGCCTTGTTCTGGTGTTAAATTTCCACCACAACGTGAACACTGGATGTATATTACATATATGTTTGCTCATGGTGCATGCTCCATCTTTCTTCACGCATAGTCTCAAATTTCCCCATCTTTTTCACCAATAGGTATGTAATCTCAATCCCTATGATTAGGAAAAAAACCTTGTTCTCTCCATCTTAGGGAAGCATATTTGAAGCTTATGCTGTCATCTTGTTTGGTTACCTCTTGAATAAACTCTTTGCTGCATACTTGATGTCCGGATGAGTGATTTTGTCACACATTAGGCACACAGACTTTGATTCACTTACATATTTACCTTCTGTATACATGGGAGATGCCCAGAAAAATGGAGTAACTCCACATAATGACTCAAGCCATCACCTTAAATATCATTTCCAGCTAAAGACAAATGAAGGCTGGGTTGGAGGAGCCAGGTTTTCAGGTTCAGTCCAGTAAATAAAGATAAGGTTGTTATCCAGATTTAAGTCTGTACCTTTTCCATTGATAAGAGCTTTTACAGATTTTGTCATCTTCCTATTTATGGTATAGAGAGGAAGTCACTCTTACAAATGGAGATTTTCTTGTAAATGTAAATGTCTCTTACAAAAGGATAACTTCTACTGGTTTTTTGGAGCTTCGCTCGTGTCTTTCGTTTCTTAAAAATAATCAACTGAAGGGTTTCTTGGCTGGCTCAGTTGGTTAAGCATCTGACTCTTGATTTTGGCTCAGGTCATGATTTCATGGTTACTGAGTTTGAGCCCTTTGCTGACAGCAAAGAGCCTGGTTGGAATTCTCTTTCCCTCTCTCTCGTGCTTGCTCTCTCTCTCTCTCAAAAATAAATAAATAAACATTAACAAAATTTAAAAATAATCAGCTGAAGATAATCCTTATGCCAGAGAGGCATATTTTGTGGGAGCAAATTCTGCTTCCTTTACCTGAAAGATTATATAATTTATTATCCAAACAGAACATTTTTGAGGTTGAAAGTACTGTTAGTAATTATGTCAGTATTACAAGACTAAATCCATGCTCTTACACAGTCTTTGGATATCATCTCACTCTACCACACTTTATCAATAAGCTTCAATGAAAACATTAGCTCATTTCCCAAAATTTTAGAGCTTATTCTTGGATAGCTCCCTTCATTAGGGATATGCTAATAGAATGTGATGCTATAAACAAACCAAAAACTGACATCTTTTTCTATGTAACCTGATTTTTAAATTAGGCATTGGCTAAGAATAGTAATAAAGTGTTGACTTTATTTTCAAGATGTTCAAGCTTGGAACAAATTAAAAAATAATAAAATATTAATAAAACATTAGGACTAACACGCAAAACCTATACATAAATAGGACTTAATATAATAGTAAAAGTAAACTGACTCATAATAATGGTAGGTATAATGTTGTACTATGGAATTTTCTTATGAATGATAAAAAACCTAATAATTCTCATTAATCTGTTAAAATGAAACAATATGCCCCAAATGGAGTCATTTTCGCTAAACTCCACCAAGACTGATGGCCTAATACAATGGCAGTTTTAGTTTCTCCCAGGAGTGAAATATTAAGTCAATCAGTCTGGGATTTTCTAATAAGCTCAATCCTTTCCCTAGGCCAAAGCTTCATGGGAATTGGTGGTGGTTACTGGCAAGGAACAGACTGTGTGGATCTGACTGAAGAACTAAACTAGTCCTGGAATTGGACTGGGTCTCATTTGAGCTGGACTAGGTCTAGTAAAGTCTTGCTAATGGGGACCTTAGAAGCCAGAAGACTGAAATTTGCTGAGCATGGATTCAGCATTTAAAGGTCATTAGAGGGGCGCCTGGGTGGCTTAGTCGGTTAAGCGTCCGACTTTCACTTAGGTCATGATCTCGCGGTTCGTGGGTTTGAGCCCCGCGTCGGGCTCTGTGCTGACTGCCAGCTCAGAGCCTGGAGCCTGTTTCAGTCTGTGACTCCCTCTCTCTCTGACCCTCCCCTGCTCACGCTGTCTCTCTCTCTCTCTCCTAGAAATAAATAAAAAAAAATTAAAAAAAAATAAAAAATAAAGGTCATTAGAGAGGCACCTACTTGTCTCAGTCAGTAGAGCTTCTGACTCGTGATCTCGGAGTCTTGAATTCAAGATCCTCATTGGCTTTGGAGCCTACTTTAAAAATAAATAAATTAAATAAATACGTAAATAAATAGATAGATAGATACATACATAAATAAATAAAGCCTGTTAGAGCCCTTATCACCTCAAGAGGACTCCTGTGATAGGATAAGTTGGTCATAGAAGAGGTTAGATTTGAGGCAGGGAAACCAAAGGGGCCCCATGAAAATTAGAGCAGTATTTTTTTTTTCTCCCTTGCTTCTTTTCATCTTCAATTCTTGCAGAACCTACCTTAGCCTACACATGCTTTAATGTATGTCCTCCTTGTAAAGGACGAAGAGTTAAGTATATCATTGGAGTTTCTCAGCACAATAGATATATCTAAACCACTGGTGCTAAACATCTCAATACCAAGACCTCTGGTTCAAGGAGTAAATGACTTATAGTGGACACTTGGACCTTGTCCATGTTCTAACCTGTTCCTGGATACCTGAGAGGACACACACACCAGACCACCATCCTCAATAACCCCCCCACCCAGACCCCAAACAAAGATAAAAAGCATGCTTCTTTCCTTTCTGAGTCTCCCAAATGGTTCGTCTGCATCTGCTCTCTCTATATCTTCATCATACTTTGCTTTCACCTCTTCTTTTACCATCTTGTGTGAAGTCAAAAGCCTTCTTGGCTGGCCCTGCAGATCTCCCTCTGGGTCCTCAGACCCAGTCTGTTTGCATCAGATTGACACTAGGTCACATGCCACCCTCAGAAAATCTTTAGTGCAACAAGGTCCACTGTAAAATATACACAATCTCCAACCCCACAGCACATCCCTAGAGGTTTTTTTTTTTTTTTTAATGTTTAAAGAGTTGAGTGTGCCATAAGATGTCTATTTTTATTTTATGTCTAAGAACCATGGTTCTGGAAGCCACGTATATCTATAAAAATGGCATAATCTTACTATCTTACTAAAGCCAATCTAGAATTACAATAGGCATTATGGAGAATGTTCCATTTAATAAAGGTTAGTTTAAAAATGCACTTGGATGCAAAGATTTCCAAATTAAGCAAACAGAATGGGATACCTATTTTAATTGGCATGCAAAAGCCTCCAAAAGATTTCAAAATTCCAAAATAGTTTCAATGAAAGGTTCGTTGCTAAAACCAAATAAAAGCAGTTATAAAAGTTACCTGAAACAAGAGATTTTAAGGCTGACAAATAAGAGCCGCATAACTGCCACTGCTCCCCCTCTATTCGTTATCTGAGTACTTGTTCTGGTGATCCTTTGAATTGCCTTTCCACTCTGAAGAGACTGTTACACATTGTTCTTTTAAAGCAAAGCCTTTCTCTACATCCTGGACAACATCTGTGGTTTCCTGAGTTGTTAATTTTGGGAGATGGGCACTGAGCAGGCACTTATTGGGATGAGCACTGGGTGTTGTATATAAGTGATGAATCATGGGAATCTACTCCCAAAGCCAAGACTACATTGTATACACTGTAGGTTAGCTAACTTGACAATAAAATATATTAACAAATACATAAATTAAAATAAAAAAATAAAAAATTAAACAAAACCACCAGAGGCTATAGCCAATTCTCCACATGTACTTTTCATTTATTGGTCAAAGGCCAAACTTAAGGGCTACTGTTTAAATTTTCTTAAACCCAGGGAGGATCCTCAAAAGTTATTGTAAATAGATTACCTCCTGCACCTAATAGAAAGAGGGAAATAAAATTTCACATTGTTCCTTCCTTTTCAAATCCAGACCAATTGGTTATTGATCCCATCTTGCCTGGGGATAGCTATTGTCTTCTTGCTTAAGAATTTGACTTGGCTTTCTGCCTGCCTGGAGCACACAGGTTGTCAGTTCTTTCTTTTGGCTTTCTTTGGGAATGACTATAGATCTTAGGGACTTATTTTCTAGGATGCCTCTTGGGTCCATGGGGCTGTTTAGTACTGCCAGAAGTGTTTACTGTTTGTTCCAGCAGATACCTGATAAAATATTTGAAAAAAATTAATAATTTCATCATAAAATATTTGGTTAAATTGGAAGCTGATATTCCGAGCCTGCTAAGAATGTTTTTAGGCTTTCCACCCTAAGTTAAATGTATCTAGAAGAGAGAAAAAATATTCTAACATAAGTGAATGGGTGTATCAGTCCTTTGATATAAATTAGGTGGTGATTCTTTGAAGAATTAAAAATAGCTCTTCTTGTTTTACAAATCTAGTCTTTACAGGATCAGAGGTATAGCTTCAGAAACAAATCAAAGTCCACCAATTCTTTTACTAATCTCAAAACCTCCTCTATTTATCTCAAAAGTCTTTAAATATTGGCTTTACAGAACAAAAATCCTTCTTAGAGGAACTTGCACTTTTTTTTTAATGTGACCTTGAGATGTAAATATTCCACAGGGTTTTCTCTAGAACTCATCTAGTCCATCTCTTTGACATGCAAACTTCAAGGAGCTAATTGTTGTTAAGAGAATAAAAGGAGAAAAGATTATTTGAAAAATCCAACTACTTTTATAAAATAGTGAGTTTTGAATTATATCCATTCATGGCAGTAATTTAAAAGATGGAAATTCCAAGATTTCTCTTTGTTTCTGTCTGTATGCTCATGTGTGTCTATTTATATGTGTATTATAGACATGTGGTATTTTCTATGTCCAGATGTTGTTGCCAAAATTAATTTGCAAAATAGTTATATTTAATTGTAAATAAAATAAATACTTACATAAGTTAAATTCTCAGAAATCCAATAGAAATGTAATTCAGGTTCATGGGATCTGGGAAAATATTGGGTGTTAAAGATAGTTTAAGCTTGTTGGTTTAATTAAAACAGTCATGCCTTTAGAGTTATCATCATTAATACTTTTATTCTACCTAGGCTTACTGAAGGCCAAATGAGGTCACGTTATCTCTTGCAGGTTTGTCAGCAAAAAAGATAACTTAAGATGATGGCCATGTAATGTCTCATGAAATTTTAATGACTAATCTAATGATTATTAAGAAGTGATTTAGATAGATGTATAGAAGATAAAAGTTTATAAAGAAACTTTTCAGCAATATTTATGTCTTAAGTAGTTCCCCTGAATCTTTTTGGTAACTTAAAATCTTAGAGTTTTGCTAAGTTACAATAGATATGGATAGTCATTAAATATCTAGATCATTTCCAAATGAGATAAAATACTGAAACATTAATTACATAGGTTTATCTACTTTTAGCTTCTTATATCAGACAGCCTAAAAGATATTTGAATGTTTTTGTGCTACATTAAAAAATTGAAAAGGGCATATGCTTCTCAGATCTATGAAATATATTCATAAATTTGTCAATCTAAAGAATGCTGATATAACACTTCACAATTGCCTACTTAGTTTTTGTTAAAAAATAAGGTTTCTAAATTTGAAGAGTTCCAATTAATTATGTAATTAAAGCTATTAGAAATAATAAGAGTAATATTTCTATATGCAAAGTATATAAAATACATGTTTTGTCAAGGAAAAAGAAAGCTGTGAAAAGTTTGTGGATTTGAGATCTTTAGAATGGATTTGTGTATGTGGTGGGGAGGGAGTGGAGAGGTCAGGGTTGGCTAAGAATGGAATGGATTTAAGTAAGTAAAGAGCTCTGATATCAAAAGTAAGTTGGTACAAAGCTAAAATTTGGGATTTGTTTGTTTGTTTGTTGTTCCTCTGTTGTAGGAAGCATCTTTCAAATGACAGCAGGCTGGCTGTCATCAAGATATTATTGTGAACCAAATTTTCTCTGATTCAGGCTCCCTCAGAATTTGGCACTTTGATCTGTGGAATATTTTGAGCTGAAGACACTTGAGATACTGTGGGCTCAAGAGAACCTTTTGTTCCTCCCATAACCACATAGAAGAATCTAGACTGAAGTAGTTCTTTCACAGAAGAAGAAGAGAGAGAAATTTTATCTGAGTGACCCATCTCTATGGCAGGGCAAACATCTAATCACAAAACATCTGCTCTTCATATAGACCTGTGAAGTGCATTCCTTTCCTCTGAGGTCCCAAAGCCCTACCCCCTTCTCCTTAGTTTCCCGGATTGTGTTTGGAAATTTCATGTCTATATGGATTCCTCATATGTATACTTATTATATTGATTTTCTCCTGTTAATCTGTCCTTCCAACTAGAAGGACTTTTAGGACATCAGTCTTACTCCCCAACCATAGCTTATCTGTTAAATAATGACCACATATTATATGAGGATCATCATAGAAAAACAAACATTAGAAAATGAACATATATGGCATCATGATATATCTTACTACTATATAAGGAATAATAATTATCAGAGTATATAAAATCAGTGAGCATGGTAAGTGGTAACTTCTATAATTAAAATGTTTAAAAAGGAAAAAAAAAAGCCCTTTATCAGACAAAATGTTTATGTATATCCCTATTCATATTAAAAGGAAATACTTGTCTTAGGAATAGTTGTGTTTCCATGGCCATCTCATTTATTTCTGCAGTTGACTCTGGAGGCAATCTTAACACTTCTCAGTACTCAAAAGAATGCGTCAAAGCAAAATTGGGATGCAAAATTTTGCTGAAGATTTTATATATGGGAGACTTCATTGCATACAATTATGTAGTGATTTATACTCAAGTATCATTTTCCTATTATTTCTCCAAAAATGTCTTCTGCTCCCTTGTTCCCTTTCTCTAGGTTTATCCTGGCCTCCCATATGAAAAATATGTAATAATGGTTAAGGGAACTTAGAAATGTGATAACCTAGTGTTGGAGTCCTGAAACTGTCACTTACTCTGAGTAAGTTGTTTAACCTCCATTAACTCTGATAATAAAATGTACCCCACAAGGTTAAAACGAGGATTAAATAATATACCTGTAATGTGTGTGGCACAACATCTAACTCACTGTATTGATTCTAACAATGGTGAAAAAGATGGCCTGAGACAGAGAGGAAATCCTTAGTCTATTTCACATAAGCTACATTATTCTTATAATAAATAACATGATATACAATGTAATTAGAAATGATATTAATACAAGTTTCTCAGGCTTAACTTCCAATCAAATTGCCATTCCTAAGTCCCTCTGCTATAGATGCTACAGACAGCTTTGTAAAAAAGGACTCAAAATCCTGGCTCAGGTCTCTTTTCTCCTGGGTCATCTTTCTCCTGAGGTTGTTCTCATATTTCTTTTTCACTAGCATCCCAGAGAATACACCAGCCTTCTTGATTATGTTTTAACTTGATTTATCTGTCAAGGTGCTTTTGGTCAGTACATTAACCAACAGAAGATTTCAAGGACTATTTATATCCATGCTCCCTGACTAGCAAATGTGGTCATGACAAAGAGTTTTCAATGTGTAGACTCATGCAGGATCTTTAGATGCTTCAGGCTTATTTTTAATGCTTATTCTACAAGTTTGTATCTAATATTCTCCAATCTTTTGACTGTCCTAAGAAAGTGCAAATAAGTTAGCATAAATCAAAATGTAAAGATTTCTTTAAATGCCTCCAAGCTTTAGATAAAAATATTTCTTGACCTTTTAAGCATTTCAGTAGATATTTTGTAGGCAACATCTATGAAGCCTTTTTAATGCTTTAAGGTCCTTTAGGTATGAAAGAGAAATAATAAAGCTCATTAGTTGCCAACAAATAATTTTCTCTTTGGTGTTTTGGATATCTGCAGAAAGAGCATTCCATTTATAGAAAATGAGTACAAGACAGGAAGTCTGCTCAGCTTGAGAAAAAAAATCCTCCCAAAACAACAGTAACAATGGAACAAGTAAATAAAGTGAAGGGAGAACTTGAAATGAAACAAATGAGAAAGAAAATATTGAGTGAAGGCAGCAAGGTAGTACGGACTACATTAGACTGTAGGGTCTTGTGAGTCTTTGGCTACGTCTTGGATTTTACATTGAGCGAAGTGGAAACCGAGTAGAGTAGACCCAGCGGAGGAATATCCCAATCTCTTTCATTTCTTTGTTGATAATTAGATTGAAATGGGCCAGTGTGAAAGTAGTGACGTATGAGAAATCCAAGTGGATGGTTGGTTTGGAACATGGAGTAAATGTAGAGGTAGAGAGGGGAAAAAAATTAGACTTGGGGAAATTTTGAATTATCAAGTTTTCTCAAAAGACTGACTGTGGGATACTCAAGAAGGATCATGATGACAAGATTTTAGAAGAAATAACTGGAAAGATAGACTAACTTTATTAAAACAGGGAATGCTTCAGGTGAAGATTTTGGCAGTTGGGGACATATTACGATTGAGCTATCCATTTAATATCTAATTGGAGATGCTGAGTAGGCATTTTGGTATATAAACCTGGCAGGATTGTGTCTGGAAACTAAAAATTAAAACTCATTGTCATATTTCCCCCCAAACATGTTATCTTCAAGGTTGCAGGCAAGAATTAGACCAACAGTCAGATTTCACCGATATTATAGTTTTGGCAATTGAGTTCAAATTCCATAAAGCAAGGGAAAAATAAATAAGTTGAAGTTGCATAAGATCTAGTAATTTCACTGGTTGAACATTGACTTTAATTTGTGTGAGGAATATAGCGAAGAGAGTTGGATTCTGGATAATAAAACTTTGATTTAAAAACTAGATCATTCTTCATGTTAGAGACAATGATTTGTTGGATTTAAGGAGATGAGGAAAAATACAAAAAGTGGTAGGCAGAAAGATGGCTTTAAGAAATGAGATTGGAGAGAGATCAAAATGAGTATTATAATTCTTGTTTATTTTTTAAAAAATTATATAGACAGAAAATTTTAAACTACATTTCATACTTACATAGGTATTAATAGCAAGTATCCAAAATAAAAATACCTATATAATACAATTTTTATAATATTTACAAAACAAATAGCAAGTCTTTTAAAAATAGAAAAATAGTCCCATTTTTCTATATACACTGGTTAGGGGGCAAATAGAGACATGAGCATAACAAATTGAACACGATTATTATGAAACAGCAATACATTTGCTGATTAAAAAATGTGTGTGTGTGTGTGTGTATATATATATATGGAGTTGTCAATCATATTATAAAAATTATAGAAACATAATTATAGAAACATAATTAAATTATAAGTAATTATGCTTAAATTTATTAAAAATAATTTTATAACCATACCCTATTGCTTATATTTGCATGACATTTAAATACTTTTTGAACAGTTATCTAATAATAATCTTCACACAATGATTTTTAAGTTGATGGAACAGAAACTTACAAACAAGAAAACAGAGAAAAAGTTTAGATTTCCCAGAGTCACTTAGTTGGTATTCTGCACAGCTGGAGGATGTACAGAACTTGGTGTTGGCAGGAATGTAAGATATCACAATTTCATTTAACGTCCTAAATTTACAGGGGTGCCAGACTGTCTGGCTCAGTCAGTTGAGTGTCTGACATTGGTTCAGGTCATGATCTCACAGTTCATGAGTTCGAACCCTGCGTGGGGCTGGTTGTATCACCTCAGAGCCCACTTAGGATCCTCTGTCCCTGTCCCCCTGCCCCTGGTTGGTTCTCTCTCTCTCAAAAATAAAAACACACAAAAAAACAAGATAAAGTCCTGAATTTCAGAGAAAAAACTGAGGAACACAACGTTTAGTGACTAACTCAAGTTGCTTCTTGACCTCACTTAATCTCAGGAAACTTACTTTCATAAAATCGTTTTTCAATGGAAATGTTATATGGGAATTCTTATTAAGATGTCAGTTTATTTTGGAAAATAGCAAGATTGGATCCAAATAATACAAGCCTATCCATAAATGTGCCTCAAATTTTACTTTTTTTTCTCCCTAAGTTATGTTTACAAACAACTGAGGGGGATGACAAGTTGAGGAGGGAAATAAAATGCATATACACAATTTGACTTTGTGTCTCCAATATAGCAGAATGCATGTTTTATCTTGACAATTTTGTCAAGACTCTATAAAGATAAAAGAGAAAAGATAAAAATAATAAAGATAAAAGATAAAAATAAATTTTAAAATCGTCATTAGAGCAAACTAATTTGAATTATAATATATGATACACCTACTTAATGTACTTTCTTTTCTCCTACAATGTTTAAACAGTCTTTGATTTTTGCCCTTTATATTTGTCTCTGCGAGAGCACCACATCTGGTGAGTTTGCTTTTTAATTGCATAATATTGTATCTAGAAAGGAAATTCAATGCACGTTGAAGATTGGGGGCTAGTTTATATTTAGAATCATCTTTTTAATCACTAAAATGCTATTATATATTAGCCAACATATGCAAAACATTTTGCTTCACATAAAGCAAAATGCAGTAATTATCATGTAGGATGTGTTTTTCATTCCAGTTTAATGAGCCTACTATCATGTCACTATAACTTCAAGAAATATAAGGGCTTTAGGTGCCTGAGTGACTTAGTCAGTTGAGTCGTTAATTCTTGATTTTAACTCAGGTCATGATCTTCGGGTCATGGGATCAAGCCCTGCATGAGATTCTGTCTCTACCTCTGCCCCTTCCTCCCACTTTCACTTGTTCTCTCTAAAATTAAAAAAAAAAATGTAATTAATTAAAAATAATTAACCATAAAAAAGAAAAATTATGGTTTGAAAGCATTTGGAAAGTGCTCTAAATTTATATATAATTATTTAAGATTAGTGATGAGAAAGCATATACCTGAAATTCCTTGTTAGTAATTATATGGATATAAACAGACAGAGAGTTGAAGGAGTTTGACTGATTGATTGATCGATTGATTTGCTGTTCACATTATTTCTTTAGCATTGTTACTTATCTAACAATGCTGTTACAATAAATAACCCCTGGCATTCCTAGAGAGTGCTGGCCATTCTATGTTTGCAAATATTCTGCCCTGTTCATACAACATTAGATTGAATGCATCTATAGAAGGAAAATATATATATATATATATATAATGAAACTACTATTTCTTTTCATCTATGAACTTAGAAGCTATTAAAACAAGAACAGTAACTTCTCAAATCACAAATTGCCACTGAATAGGAAAAAAAATCCAATTAGTATAAAACTCTATCTGGGGGAAAAATGAAATACTTAATTTAGCTATCTTCAAAAGATATTTTTCAACAGGTTTCTAATTAATCACTGCACACTTCTCATTAATGAGTTCCTATTTCAGTTCAAGGGACATAGTAGAAGAGTAAAACCTATTTAACTACAGAAATAATTATAGTTGAAAGTCTAAAATGGAATATTCTACAAGAATTTTGTTGTTACTGTTGTAATTACTATTATGGCAAAATGTCAGTTAATCCTGCTTACTAAAACAATCTGTAACCATATATTGATTTTTACTTTATGACTCAGGCTGTAGTAAAATATTAATAATGTATTATAATATGCATCAATTCTGTCAAATGCTTGTTTGAAAAAAAAAAGCAAAGCCACATAACTAATCCCAGATGTTAAGAAAAATTCTTTTTTTTCCAAAAATAAAATGATTAGGATTTACAAATTTTATCTAATGACTCTAAGGTTTAGTAATTAACTGAACGTAGAATGTGGACCTAACCTTATATTAAAATAAAAGGATTAAAACAAAAATAATAATTAACTTCTATCACTGTTTAATAGGTGTATTAATACTTTGCAAAACAGAATATTTCCTACTTTATAGTAAATGGTATCTGTATTTGTTCAAGTTTCACAGATATTATTGTAAGAAATATACTATAAAATAATCATTTAGTTTAAAAAGAAAAGAATCTCAGAATGTCATTTGTTTTAGGAATATTTTCTCTCAGTGTACAACATATAGTTGTATACAATTTTCGTATATATGTTGTGTGCTGTATATACAATTTATCAATTCCTTATTATAATTTAGAGAATATTCAAAATTACATAAACACTAGTTTTTTTTAATATTTAGGTAAATTTATATACAACTATATGCAAATTTCATGTATACATTATATTTCAATATTTGTATAAGCTATAAAGTGATCAACACTTCTAAGTATAGTTACCATCAATTATTATACAAAAGACCCCCTGCACTCATTGTGCCCTCCCCCACCCCCTTCCTCTCTCTTAACCACCAATGTGTTTTCTGTATCTCTGAGTTTTGTTTTGCTTTTAATTTCTATGTATAAGTGTAATCATATGGTATTTGTCTTTCTTCCTCTCATTTATTTCACTTCATGTAACAGTCTTAAGGTCAATATAAACAATTGTTATTCAAGGAGGCATAAATATATGATATTTGTATGCTAGACAAGGCATAATTTATATCAAAAATAAGTTTAAGCATATCTTAAAATAATAGAAGGGCAGTACACCAAAAGCTACTAATACTTGAATTATTTGAGATTTTTCTTTCTTCTATCAAGGCTTATTTTGCTATATACTTCCCTCTTAGGATCACTTTTGCTGCATTCCAAATGTTTGACTATTGTGCTTTCACTTTTATTTTTTTAATTTCTTTGATTTCCTGGTTTATCCATTCACTGTTTAATAGTATGTTGTTTAACCTCCATGTATTTGTGATCTTTCAGGGTTTTTATCTTGTGGTTGACTTCTAGTTTCATAGTATTGGGTCAGAAAAGTTGCATTGTATTGCTTCAATCTTTTTGTATTTGTTGAGGCCTATTTTGTGACCTAATTGTAATCTATTCTGGAAAATGTGATCCATGTGCACTTGAAAAGAATATGTGTTCTGCTGTTTTCAAAGGGAATGTTCTGAATGTATCTGTTAAGTCCACTGGTCCAGTGTGTCAATTCAAAGCCATTGTTTCCTTGTTGATATTCTGCTTCGATGAACTGTCTTTTGAGGTAAGTGGGGTGTTAAAGTTCCCTTCTATTATTGTGATTATTAAAAACTAGTTCTTTTATGTTTGTTTGTTATTGTTTTAAATATTTGGCTGTTCCCATATTAAGTGCATCTGTATTTAGAATTGTGATGTTTTCATGGGTATTGTCCCCTTCATTATGATATAGGGCCCTTCTTTGTATCTTATTCCAGTCTTTATTTTGAAGTGTAGTTTGTTAAATATAAGTATTGCCACTTCAGCTTTCTTTTGACAGTGATTTGCGTGATAAATGTTTCTCCATCCCCTCACTTCCAATCTGCAGATGTCATGAAGTCTAAAATGAGTCTCTTGGAGGCAGCATCTAAATGGGTTTGTTTTTTAACTGATTCTGGAACCCTATGTCTTTTGATTGGAGTGTTTAGTCCATTTATATTTTTAATTATTGATAAATTTGCATTTATTGCCATTTAATTACTTGCTTTGTATATTTTATTTCATTGTTTCTGGAGATTTTCTCTGATCCTTTCTTGTCACTTGTGGTCTCCCCTTTCCACTCAAAGAGTCCCCTTCAATATTTCTTGTAGGACTGGTTTAGTGGTCACAAACTCCCTTAGTTTTGTTTGTCTGGGAAACTATTCTATCTCTCTTTCTATTCTGAATGATAGACTTGCTAGGTAGAGTATTTGTGGCTGCATATTTTTCCCATTCAGTATTCTGAATATATCATGCCACTCCCTTCTGGCTTGCCAAGTTTTTCTTGACATGTCTCCAGCTAGCCGTTTGGGTTTTCCCTTGTAAGTTAATGCCTCCTTTTGTCTTGCTGCTTTTAAGATTTTTTCTTTATCATGATATTTTATAAATTTAATTACAATTATTCTTGATGTTGACTTGCTTTTATTGATTTTGATGGGAGTCCTCTGTGCCTCATGGATCTGGATGTCTGTTTCCTTCCCCAGATTAGGGAAGTTTTCAGCTATTGTTTCTTCAAATAAATTTTCTGCTCCCTTTTCTCTTTCTTCTTCTCCTAGAACACTTATAATACTAATGTTATACTTGATGGAGTCACTGAGTTCTCTAAGTCTATTATCATTTTGCATAATTCTTCTTTCCTTTTTGTTCAGCTTCATTGTGTTCTGTTACATTTTCTTCTAAGTCATTAATTCATTCCTCTCCTTATTCCAGCCTGTTGTTCATTGCATCAAGGATGTGTCTAATCTAGTTTATTGCACTCTTCCTCTTTGATTGATTATTTTTTAACTCTTTTATCTCTAGTAAGGGTCTCACCGATGTCTTCTATTATTTTCTCAAGCCCAGTGAGTATCCTTATGATTGTTCCTTTAAATTCTCCAAAAGCATGTTACTTAGATCTCTTTGGCTTAGATCTCTTGCTGTGGCCTTATCTTGTTCTTTCATATGGGATGAATTCCTCTGTCTTGGCATTTTTTTATAAGTCCCTATTTTATTCTGTAAGTTAGAAAAGCTAGTTATGTCTCCTCTCTCCTCTATAGTGTGACCTCTCCTTTCCTTTTATTTCTGGAGTGTGTTCTGTCAGTCTTCAGGTTGATTTCTAGGATATTTAGAATTATTTGATAGTTGTCTACTTATGTTTGTAAGATGAAGTGAGCCTAGGGGCCTCTACTCTGCTGCTATCTTCCTGCTCCTCTGTATGCCTAACCACCCTTTGTCTTGTAAGGTTTCTTCCAGTTGCTGTGTCACAGACAAGGGAAGTTGAGATTACAGAATGACCTAATACCTGAATTAATATAAGAAAGTTTTCCTCCTTTTTCGGAGAGATCTTTCAACCTTATGCAATTATCATTATAGAATATGATTAACTTATTTTACTGTTATTCTCAATTTAATTCAGTAATTACATGATTTCAGACTGTAGAACATTTGTGTAGTTAGAAATTCTTCTCAAGGCCCATTGACAAAGCACGGTCTCCAGGTTCCTTTTAATACTTTCCTTTCACTGGGAGATACTACTAGTTTCTATAAATGTTTTCCTGAATCACTTCTTACTATGGCTACTCCTACCTATTATCTGCCAAAGATAATGTCTATGAGATTCTCGTATAGTATCTGTACTAAATAATGCCCAATGTCTTTTAACAAATGCAACAAAAAAAATAACTAAATTGATACCATACAACCTTCTGCATTTAAAGATTATGATTTTCTGGGGGTGCCTGGGTGGCTCAGTTGGTTAAGCATCCGACCTCAGCTCAGGTCATGATCTCACAGTCCATGGGTTCGAACCCCACATTGGGCTTTGTGATGATAGCTCTGAGCCTGGATCCTGCTTCAGATTCTTTGTCTCCCTCTTTCTCTGCCCCTCCCCTGCTTGTTCCCTGTCTCTGTCTCTCAAAGTAAAATAAAGACATAAAAAACTTAAAAAAAAAAAAAAAGTTTGTGATTTTCTAGATGTGGTATAATCTCCAAACTAAAAGTGTATTCTCACATATAATTACAGATTTCTGAAAGGGAACAAAGGACTTAACACTAAACATTGATTTTCATTTAAATAAATTATAAGTTCGGGTTTGGCAGAAAAACCAATAGGTTAATAGCTAATATCAGTAGGGAAATTTATAATTTCATAAATAGAACTTAAAAGACAATAATTTCCAAGGAAACTATTCAGTAAGTAAATTCTAGGTTTCACAAATGCCATGACACATTAAATATAATTAACTACTTTTTCTAATTTAAACTTTATGTTATATAAAGCAAAATATAAGTGATATTTTTTAAATAGAACTTTGTTAAAATATTCTTGAAAATATACATCTATGTCTTTATCTTTATCTATTTATATCTATATGTTTTAATGTATTAGAAAACCATTAGAGATTAATAAATTAGAAAATTCATTTTTACAAGAAAAATATAAATAGTGATATTATAACCCTATTGTCAAAAACAGTGCTTCTATTTAAAAGAAAGATAAAATACTTTATAATATTGAAAATTGATGTACATGCATACTACATGCATGTGTTCCTTTTTTGTATGATATACATATATATTTAGGGAGAGAGAGCACAAGTGGGGAAAGGGATGGAGGAGAAAGAAAGAGAGTCTTAGTCTGGATCCATGCTTAGTGTGGAGCCCGATGTAAGGCTTGATCCCATAATCCTGGTATCGTAACCTGAGATGAAATCAAGGGTCAGACACTCAACCAACTGAGCCACCAGGTGCCCCAAAATGTGTTCTTTAAAGAGTTTCATTTTGTTTTGTTTTTTTGCTTTTGTTTTCTTCTGGTTGGTTACAGATTCAAAGTACTACAAGGTTCGATGTACCATAGTTAACTTGAAGATGATGGGAGCCCATGAGGAAAAGGATGCAGAAGATCTTTAGAAGTCTAGAGCAATCCATTGTTTTTATCCAGCAAAAAAATGAGGACTCCATTCATACAAACATAAAGAGTCTTTTCTAAAATAGAATGAATCTGTTATAGTTGGGTTTTTGTTTTCTTTTTTTCAGACCCAGACAAAAAATTAGCCCTATGAACGCCTTGACTTCAGCTTTGTGTTATTCTGAGCAGACAACCAGGCCATATCATGTTGGACTCCTGACATACAAACATTGTCAGATAATCTGTGTGGTTAAATACCTAAGATTGTGGTAATTGGCTCATCACTACCAAAAAAAAACCTGATATAACTATATTTTTGAAAACATACAGGTAGTTTTCTTCTAAAAATATAAGATAATGGTTGCTGACATAATTCAGCATTAATATCTAATAAATTAAATTATATTTTCCAAAAATAAAATTATTATTTCCTAGTAAACTAAAAGACAGTTTGGAATTTCCTGGTTTCCCTGAAAAACAGAAAAACACATTTATTGATCACTTTTCATCCTCAGAGAATAAGTAAGAAGTTTTTTTCCTGAGCTCTAATATAGACACTTGATACATGGTACAGTAAGCAATAGGTATAAACTAAGAAGAACTTTCTAAGGAAACAAATAATTCAAGAAAATGTTCTTATATGAGTTGAAAAGATGATCACCAAGGTAACATCCAGGTATTAAAATTTTATTATTTTCTGGAAAGACTACAAAGACAAAAAATCATAATACTCTTGCTGAATAATGAATACAACTTATTATAGCTTTAAATAAGGATATTATCATGCATTGATCAGAAATGTACAAAAAGATAGAAGAAATCCCAATTACAAGTATCTGTACAAAAAAAGCTATCAAAATAGAGAGGCTTTGATAATTCAAGAAATAATTGCTCATAGCAAATCTGAAAGAGAAACATTTCAAATGAGGGAAAATTGATTCTGAGCAACTGTTGTTCAACATATTATACAAATTCTCATCATCCCTGCCTTCAAAAAACTTATGCTATATTATCTTTATAACCACAAAATATCTCCTAAGAAAGTATAACCCTGAGTAAAGTATGAAACACTCATTTAAATTAAAATATCCAAAAAATTTGCATAAGGGAAAGACATAAATTCAGTAATCGCAAAAAATTCATTAACATGCATGTAACAACTCATAAAGTAGTTGAGGTTATAGAGTAAACATCAGGTATTAAAGAGATTATTTTATACTTAATATCATGTAGTAAAGCTTGAAACATGAATTTCTAGTATTAAAACCAAACAGTTGTCCAAAACTGTGATCTCCTTGTAACTCATGTATTTTTAAGAGAATGATCCTTTGAATAAGATTCAAGCTTGTGAAAGAGACAATACATTCATATACATAAAATAAATTCACATGTAGATTAAACCTGTAGTTATTCTTTATTGTATAATGCATAATGTAAAACTACTATTAGTCTAGATATAGATGGTAAAGGATAATTCACTTTCCACAGTACATAATTCAAAAAACTTTTAAGTTAAAAATTTTACATAGAGCTAAAATTGCAGTTCTCTCTAGAAATATAATGATATTTCTATCATAATAATACCATAATAACTCAGAATTGTAATTTTCAGGAAATTTACTTTTGTTAATTCTAGAAGAGATTTCTAGTGGATATTTTCTTATTTTTACTCAACTAAAATTAATATAAATTGTTATATTAGTTTCAGGTGTCTAGCAGATGCTGTCTATGTTATTTCAGGCCATCATATAATATATTTAAGCTGGGTATTTAATCTCTATGTACCATAAAATTTAATTATATTTACAAACAGTAAAGAAAGAAAAAGGAAAAATACTTACATGTGTGTGTGTATGTGTACATGCATACATGTGCACACAGACCCATATGGTTAATATTGAAGCACATAAACCTGGTATTAGCTAAACTTGTTCCCTGTGGTTGCTAATGTAGTATCTCCTGCCAAATTTCAGTGTCACTGTGCTGTAAGACTCTTTTTCATATATCTCTCACATTTCTGCCTATCTGTTACAGAGATCATTTCTTCTGCTACAGCAAAGAGCAGCATAATAAATATAATGTCTCTTTATGGGAAAAGATTGGTCAAGTTTGCTTGCAATCCATTTTGAAAGATTCAGAACCCTTTAATTCAGAATTTTTTCCTGTAACAAAACCCATTGTAACTGAAAACATCTACTGGCTCCTGATGTCCTGTGGGAATTGAGTTTTGGAAAACCAACACAAAAATAAGATGATATTCTAATTAACTCTTGTTGCTCTAGGAAATTATGCTTTATATCTGACCCAGGAGTCTTGTAGTCTTTTACCAGCATCCATGAAATGGAAATCTTTTAGGTCCTAGACCAATTCCACCATGGGTATGGGGTTTCTCACACCAACAAGCAGAACCCTGGACACTAACTGGTATCCAACAGTTTAACTCAATTATGACACCATCTACTGGGAAATGGTATTAAATCCCACAAGTGAAAGGTTTAGTCCTACAAGTCTGCTCCCCATGTCTACTTTAGATGCTTGTCACAAGCTCGGTTTCCTACCTGTGCTTCTGACCAGCTGGTTATAAATCAGTTTCCCACAAACCTCCTCCTTTACTTAATTAATTTGCTAGAGTGCCTCATAGAACTCAGAGAAACATTTTACATACTACATTAGTAGTTTATTATAAAACAATGTAATTTAGGAACAGCTAGATGGAAGAGATGATGGAAGAGATGTGTAAAGCAAGGTATGAAGAAAAAGGACACAACTTCCATGCGCTCACTGAGAGCATCATCTTCCCAACACCTGCATTTGTTCACCAACCACTAGGCTCATTTTGAGCTTTTATGGAGGATTCATTACATAATGTGATTGATGACATCATTGGCCATTGATTTCATCTCTGGCTTCTCTCTCTTCCATGGAGGTCTAGGGGGAGAACTGAAAGTTCCAACACTTTGATTGCATGGTTGGTTCTCTTAACAACCAGCTCTCAGAAAGGTGCTTAGCAAAAGTCACCTCTTTAACATAACAAAAGATAGCTTAATTGTTCTCATCATTTAGGAAATTCTAAGGGTGTTAAGATCCCTGTGCCAGAAAAGGGGATGAAGATGACCTGTGTATTCCTTATTATAAATCACAATATCACAGAGAGGAGGCTAGCTTGCTAACATACAAATAGGAGAAAGTCACTGGGCCTGCATCATTACTAAAGTTTTGGCAAAGAGGATGGTTTGTTAACAAAGACATGCATTTCTTAAAAAAAATGACTGAGGGTTTTGTGGGCCTTTTAGGAGCTGCGTAAAGATGTCCTGGCATCATCTAGCAAATGTCTCAGTCAAGTTGTTGGTGAGGGACAGAACAGAGGGTGTGCCACTGCACAATTGCCTTACTTGCTGATGACTGTTCAGAGCCCATTCTGTTGAGGTAGGATTGGAGCACGCTGCTCACATGATGCTATGATGCTTTGGTTTTTCATCCATCTCCTCTGGGCAGGAAGAGGAAAAACTGTCATCATGACAACAGAGTAGCAAATGTTTTAACTCCAGCCAAAAAGCAATGTGGCTGTGGCTGAGTCATGAGTTTCTGGAGCTAAAATTAACAATGTCAGTGATAATGATACAGAGATTTGGCTGGATGGAAAACTTCATAAATTTGTTCAGATGAATCACAAGAAGCCACTAATTTCCTCAAAAAAGAAAGTAAATGAGGCAGAGCCATTCTATCCCTTAATGTCCCCATGTTCTCTTGCCTCCTTCTATCATAACTTAGTGCAGCCTGGAGAGAAATGAGTAAAAATGGAATTATTTTCCCTACTGAGGATCAAAAGTCAGCATCTGACCAAGCTGGAGAATCTTGCATTGGAGAGAGATTCAAATGTACATGGTTTTGCTGGATACAGTAGTCCAAGTCACAGTCTAACCTGGCTCTATGGCATAATTTTGTCATACTACATTTAACTAATTAGGTTTGGATAAAGTTTTCATTGGGAAAGGGAAGTTAATGCCACTTTGTTGCTGTGGTCCTCTGGGCCAACTTGCTGTACTGATGTTGTAGTTTCTAAGAATTAAGTAAAAGTAAAGTTAAGAAGTATGTTATATATTTGTACTACCCTCACCTACAATTTTAAGAACATATACTCCAGATGGAAAAACCAAATGTGGAGCATGTCAGTGAGACATATGTCCCACCCATTTGTCGCCAGTGGGTTTTTTTTCTTCTTCTTCTTCTTTTTTTAAGATTTAGCAAGAATGCCTGTGATGGTCAAAGCTTTCACTAAAAAAACGTGCTTCTTGGCAGTTAAGGCCTCCATCTCAATGTCCCCTGGTTGTGATATTATTACACTTTCTCCAGTAGCCATGGCCAAAAATCCTCAACAACATGCAGTGACTCCACACAAAGGAGAATTTTTTGGAACTACTTGAGTGATTTCACAACAAATAATCTCTCTGAAAGTCAAGGAAAACTTCTTTTTCTTCCAAAATGAAAAAGGAGGGCTAATGCCTTACTGGATACTTTGGGCATCAACACATAAGTGTGCCAGGTCTTAGGGACTGTGTGTACCTCGACTGGACAATATAACATTCCAAGAAACATCCTTAGATCAAGACCCAAATCAATAGGCTATGTTGGTATTTAACCAGAAAAAAAAAAAAAAAGACCTCAAATCAATATAGTCTGTTACCTTTATTGTTAGATAGGCAGTTAGTTAGGTTTTAACCGGATGCCTGGAGGCCAGCAAAGCAGGAGTCATGCCCTGCTGTTAGCAAAGTTAGAAATCTGTCCTGGCAACTCTCCCAAAGCAAAGCCACAGAAAGGTGAATGAAACCAGGCAGGCGCCAAGACAAAGATGGCCAGAGACCCTGATCAAGTAAGGGGGAAAAGGGTGAAACATGGCTCCCGAGAAATCTCTTCCCCAAGTAATAAATATTCCATCCCCTGGTAAACCACTGTCAATAAAAGACAGAAACTGAAACCCCAGAGTGTCAGCTATCTCTTGAGCTCACCTGCTCTCATATCTCTGGAAGGTACTGTCATTTTAATAAACTTACTTGCTTCCCCCGCTCAGCCTGGGTCTGGTCTCTCCTTGAATTCTTTCTTGGGAGGAGACAAAAGAGCCCCCAGCAATGTCCTGGGGATGAGCTGAGTGAATCCCCAGTCCACCTGGCCACCTTATTAACAACTATTCTTATTTTCACTTAAAAAATTTTAATAGTTGTAAAATACATGTATTTCTTTCAATAAATATGTACTATAATTTACTATGAATCAGGCAATGTTTTATGTAAGACACAGTATTATTGTTTTGATTTGATCTTTTTATTTATTAAGGAAAAACATAGAAATATAAATCAGAAAATGGCTTCAAACTGTAATATTTCACTGATTGTGAGTTTGGGAGCAAGCTATGTAATCACTCTGGGTCTGTTTCCACACTGATTTAAGTGGTATTGTGTATATACAACTGCTATACAAATTGAAAAGCACCGTAGAGATGTTAGCTCAGCTATTATTTCAGAAGCATCAAGCATTTCGTATTTACACACACATTTCCACATGTATTACTGGACAATCCATTAAAATATGAGATAATGCTCGATCATTTCCCAGGGTATTCCATTCTAGTCTTAAATATCATCATTTTTTCTCTCTAGTGTTGTATAGTCAACAGTATTGTGCATATAGTTTCACTTTTCCAGATTTATGGGCAGGGGACTGATATAGTTAAGTTACTTCATCTAATATACTGTGCTCTGTGGATCCTATGCTAGTTTCCTTCCATGGAGTATTTGACCTGAGAAAGGATATAGAAAATTGAAATGCAGTCACTTTAGTGAAGTGGATCTTGCAGGTTAGACTTTTAAAACATGCCTTAGCAGAGTAATTTATGTCACAATAAATTAGTTTTCCTCCTTTAAAAGATAAATCAACATATAGTCCATGGTATTTTATTTTATACTAAAGATAAAATACTTTAAAATGAAATTCAAATGGTTTTGTCTTTTTTTTTTTTTTTTTCTAATTTCAAGGTGTCCAGAAAGTCATGTTATTGCTTGTAGCAAATGGATTGCAGACTTCCATTTTGCTCCTCTAAAATAGGTAGGATTGTTCTCACACCATGGATACTCCAGGAACCAAGTATAGTCTTGTAATTGTATTTACTTCCTGAAAAGCATTGAAGTTTATTAGTCTGGATAAATGCAGAGGCAAAAAGGATAATGGGAAATGACAACATGATTCTATCTGTCCATGTTTTTGTCTCAAGAGTAACCATGAAAAACAAAAATAAAGTTTTTTGAAGATATTACAATGGTCAGTTTCAATGCCTTGCAGATGTTGGCATGCAGTTTATATAAAAACAGTACATGTTATAAATTTTTAAGTGCTTTCTAATTTTTACCCTAGTATGCACTTTGCAAAAAGGAATCATACTTTTTATTGTGCTTATTCCAGACTTTTTCACTATTTCTCTCTCTTGATTTCAAATTGTTTTCCTTATGAATTCATTAGAAAGAAAAAATACCAATGGATGGCCTATAAATAGTTAGTGGTCAAATTTTATATATTTTTACTAGAATGGATTATTCATACTCTTACATTGATGGATGAATGATGAAACATAGAGGGAAGTTGGTCTTGAGGTATGTCATGTAGATGCTATAATTTATACGAGGTAAGAAGCTGTATTTAATATTAAGCTATTCCAATGAAAGAACATATTTTTATGGATGTTTAGAAAAATATTAGTCCAGGGGCGCCTGGGTGGCTTAGTCGGTTAAGCATCCGACTTTCGCTTAGGTCATGATCTCGCGGTTCGTGGGTTCGAGCCCCGCATCGGGCTCTGTGCTGACTACCAGCTCAGAGCCTGGAGCCTGTTTCGGTCTGTGACTCCCTCTCTCTCCGACCCTCCCCTGCTCACGCTGTCTCTCTCTCTGTCTCCTAGAAATAAATAAAACATTAAAAAAATTAAAAAAAAAAGAAAAAGAAAAATATTAGTCCTATTCATAAAAGAATATCACTATAATAGTATATGGTTTTACTAAATTACCAAAATAGGTAAATTGAGTAAATGTAATTTATTTAATTTTATGATACACAATAATTAAATGTAATTAAAGATCTCTCATAGATATTGTAAAATATAATTTTATCATATTAAAGAATACATCAAAAATATTCATGACAACTGTTTTAGACTGATTATTTTAGTCCTTTCAAATGTGATTTTTAAAAATTGAATGCCTGATTTGAACTCAAAATGTGTAAAAACAGTTCCTTTAAAGGAACAAAGCGCAAATAATGGGAAGCAATATATCATGAATAAATTAATAATATTAAAAAATAATTTAAAACTGTTGATGGAAATAGAAGTTTTCCCATTTATATACTGAAAGGGTCACCTACTCTTATGCATCCTGATTCTAGACACAGAAAAGATTGTGGTTTGGGACACCACCAAACAAAACAGTTATTAAACTATAAAGTATGTGCTGTCAGCACGGCATCACTCATATTCAGTAGAAAATCAATTTGGGAAGAAGCAGAATGTAATTTCATATTCCAAAAAGCCTTGTAACAAATTGGGTGTGCAAGAAATTATGGTCAAAGGACATAGTGTCCCTCACCAACTAGAAAATAACTTTTGAAGACACATATTTGTATTTTATGAAGAGCATAACCTGAAAAAAATCAGAGGGTGCTATAGTATTAGGTAATTTCTTTTCTCCATTCACATTTTTTAAATCAAAATTATTAGGCAGTCATATGATACAGTAGTCTGAGTACATTTTGCCTTTGAGTTTATACATATGACTACTAACTTAGAGATGGTCAAGACTTTAATATGTAATGGAATAAACCATACTTTTCAAGAATTTAAATACTTGTATAGAGGAAGATTGGGTAGAGTATTGAAACTATACATCACACATCTCTCCATACTGTATACTAGTTTTCAAATTCACTGTTTCTGTTTCTAGAAAAAGGCTGTGAAAACAAATCACTTAGAATATCATAGGTGTTTTGTTACTAACTGCGTTAAAATGTAAATCACAGAAGGAGATTTTACACAATAAGATAAAAGATTATTGAATGTGCAAAATTTTCCCTTTTAAGTTTCTCGTGTTCTAGAAGTAAAAATAATAGTCAGAAATTCTTTAAATAATAATTATAATTTTGTAATACAGTTTCGCTTCAGTAATCATTTTTTTTGTTTGAAAAAGTATGTTACATATTTTATAAAAATTAAGCAATTAGTAAAAACAGCATATTGGAAAATTTTAGTTACCCCTTAATAGAATACAATGTAAAATAATCTAGTATTTTAAAATATTGAGAGGAAACTTCTTTGGTGTTCACATAGTAATTCAAATGAAATTGGTGGTTTGAGCCTTATATTACTATTTATCATTTGCTTATACAACTAAAGGTACTATAAGAGTTGAAATTAATCATCACATATTTATATCTTTTGGACAGAGAGAAATATATTTCAGAAAGTGACATATCTCCTATTTATGACTTGCCACGATGTCATACTTGCATATGAATGCCACTTGAGAACGAAGATTGCCTTATCAATATTTTCATGGATGTAAGAGATCAAGTATGTATCTACCTTTCATTGTTAATAACAAAACGTTTGCTAAAACACATGGTTAATAATACTAGTAATAGTAAGAAAAACAATGAGGACTGAAATAGTATTTATTATTTGCTTATTTGCTGGACATTGTCATATTTTTGTCATAATACTTATTTTTATTTCATTTAAGTAAGAAAAATTTCTATTTTCTACTCCATTGGTATATTTCAGAAGATTTGGTCATGGATTGACTATAACTTCTGTTTTATTTTCTGAGAGATGGATTTTTTTCCTAGTCGCAAGTGCCATTATATTAAATATGTCTCTTCAAAGATATCATATTTAACTAGGAAGTTTTTCAATATCTATTTATTCTTTTTCTTCCCTTACCTTCAGTCTTAGAAGGTCACATGTAATCCTAGTAATCATATAATTTTCCACTGAGGACATAAATACACCTCACTCCTAAATTTTACCTTTCCTCCCCTTCAAGAAACAAAGTAAGTTAAACATTTTGAAAACTGTGTATTTTAATTCCTTATGAATTTGTTGGGATTAATGTGCTTACAAAGTGGATCAAAATAAAATAATTTGAGGAAATTTGAGCTAGCTGCTTATCAGAGTTTGTTGCCACACCCATACATCAAGCTTTTTAACAAGACACTGGCATTCAGTAATCTGGAAGAGGAAAAAAAAGGGAGAATTTCAGGCACCCTAGCAGAATTTTTTTAAAGTATTGAGTATTATGTCTTGGAGAAGTGTTATCCTTAAAAACAAATACAAAGTAAATAACTTAAACCACTTAGCTCTGCTTCCTTAGATAAAAACACAAAAACTTAGAAATCTTTTAAGTCCTCCTATAATGTATGAAAAATAAATAAGTAAAATTTCAAAACAAATAAATATAAGCCAAAATAAAACCTCCATATTCAATTTTCTGGAAAGGGATTGTGGGATGAGGGGATATAGAGAAAAAAATGTTTATCTAGACTAAATATGTATTTGGTGTGTCACAGGCATTTTGCTAACCAATACATAATTCAGATAAGCATCTATTTTACCTCTATTTAAAGACAGGTGAATTGAGAATATTTTATAAATTTCAGTGTTTCTAGGAAAGAACTAGGGATGATACTAGTATCTTTATGACAACAAAACCAATATTTAAAAGTCAGGCTGTAATAATTGGGATTGAAGACTATTCATCTAAATGAAAGAATGGCTGGAGATAAAATTAAGAGAACATGCATGTGAAGGTTGTTACCCTATTTTGTGTAAACATGATGTAAATTAAAATATTATTTGTATACTATTTAATAAAACATGTTTATGCTATTTAATTATATGCACTCACATAAACATGCACACACACACGTGCACACACACATCACATAAATACATATATGGGCAGAAACTAAGTTTGTTGAATTCATATTAGACCCTCCTCTAAGACTTAGTTTTCCACACTTGGCAACAGAAAGTGATGAGGGAGTGTGGGACAAGCTGAGGGCAACCCCCCTCCCACACACACACACCATGGCCCCTCAGCTAGCCCCTCAAAGTCCTGGAAACCTTGCTTCCAATATTCCTTAGATTCTTACTCTATCCCTGACCCCCTTCCAGCCTGAGGGTATATAATGAGTTACCCATCAGGACCCCAGTGCAGCTCTTCTTGCCCCTGGGTCTTGTCCCTGTGCTGTCATAAAATCACCATTTTTGGACCAAAGATGTCCTCAAGAAATCATTGTAGGCCATTGACTCCATACACCCCCACTGTCACCCCAAAATTTCATCAGAAAGATCAAAACACAGGGACAGGAAGCTAACAGCCTACTCATCCAACACAAGAAAACTATTTTTGATGTTTCTAAAACATATATGAAATTCATGCCAAAAACACTCTTTAGGTGGATTTTTTTCGTAAAAAAAAATGTATTAGAAGTAATTTAATTTTCCAAATGAGCTAAAGACCTTAAGTACTCCTGCCCCTCTGTTTAACTACCTTTTATTTTTTCAGCCTACCCATTTTTGTGTGCTCTGGCAATCTGTGCTATCTGGTGATGTCCTTTGAGACCACAACATTTTGTTTAGCTATCCCTTTTCTGTATAATTACACAGGTCTCATCTTTTTATTCTTAATTTCACCTTTTAGTTTCCATGACTCCTCATTTACCCTGAGTCAGAAAATGTGATCTTTTAAGCAACTCTTTCATTTTTTCTCACCATTTTATTGTCTCTGTGTTGGCAAGGAGATAATTAAACATTACATATATATATATGTACATAGTATACATATATATGTACATATATAGAAAGACAATATATATTATTGTCAGTTAAGTGACTTTTCAATGTAAGATACAGATATTAGACAGTAAATATAATTATTAGAATGTTTGTGTTTAATATATAGTTATGAATAATAAACACCTTTTGATTTTTTTAAGTTTTTTATTTATTTCTGAACAGAAAGAGACACAGCGTGAGCAGGGGAAGGTCAGAGAGAGGAAGACACAGAATCCAGGCTCTGAGCTAGCTGTCAGCACAGAGCCCGACACGGGGCTCGAACCCACAAACCTCGAGATCATGACCTGAGCTGAAGTCGGCTGCCCAACTGACTGAGCCACCCAGACGCCCCTCCTCTGAGTTCTATATTGCCATCAAGACCAAGCCCAGTACATTTTGTGGTCTGTAAAACTCAAAACAGCCTTGATTTTACTTGATATATCCTCACACTCTAACATTTAAACATTAAACATGGGCCATTACACATAGCATGATAAACAATGAAGACAAAACAAAAAGCCCTTGCACCTAAATAATCTAAATTAATCTTATACAAGGAAAATGCAAATTTAAGTCTTTCCTATTGTAATTAGTAATCCCATCTCAGAATTTTTAGCCTGTAGTTTGGTTTCAAGAGATATTATTTTGGCTTTTTCATGTGAAATAAAATACAGAAGCTATGTCATAGATATCTATGCAGAATCTGTATAATGAGAAATATATATAAGTGGTCCTTATTTAATTTCAATTTCCAAGCTAACCAGATAATTTTTGGACTTAAATGTAATTGTTAAACAAACAAGCAAACAAATCAACAAATCTGAGATTGCATTAGAAATTGTCTCAAGTTTTGAGTTATTTTCAAACTCCTATTTGTGGATTTGTGCTTTTTGCTTCATAGAGATTAAATAGTTGCAGAGGTCAGAAATTTAGCTGTTCTTTAAAAGTAAGAGCAGTATAGCTATTTACTCCTTGCATTGTATAAGCAATAAAATTTTCATGAGCATTATCATGCCCCCCTTCTATACATAAGTTATGAATGTTTTACAGAGTTATGTTATAAATTACCTTCTTGTAGAGTATTTCTCAGCATTAATAGAAAAGAAAAAAAATTGGATGTGTATTTATCAACCACCAAGGAATCTAGATAAGGAAGTATTTATTACATTTTGGTGATTTCGGGACCACCTGAATTAATTACTAATGTGAATAGGGCATCTATAAGAAAGTCCCCCTGGATGGCTCAGTCAGTTAAGCATTTGACTTTAGCACAGGTCATGACCTCACAGTTTGTGGGTTCAAGCCCTGCCTTGGGGACTGTGCTGACACTTCAGAGCCTATAGCCTGCTTTGGATTCTGTGTCTCCCTTTCTCTCTGACCTTCCTCCACTCATGCTCTGTCTCTCTCCCTCTCTCTCAAAAATAAATAAACATAAAATAAATTTAAACAAAAAAAAAAAAAAGGAAAGAAAATCCACAGTCTTTGGAGCCTGCATCTGCTGTAATGAGGCAGTTCATGATCCAGAAATGAGGATTCAACTTCCCAAATTTTAATATATTTAGAGAAATGAATTAAAAAACTGAGAATAACATTTGCCAAGTGACTATAGTTATTTGATAACCCACATTTAATACAAAGAAAATTACACATAAAATAAACTGTTTCCTTTAACTACTATCATCAAGTGAAGACATTGTTTGCTGTTTCAGTTATATCCTTCAAGTATATATTGACTTCTGCATCATCCTATGTATAAAATTAAGTTAATCTCAAGAATTAAATAATACATAACAGCGAGACTGGAGCTATATAAAATAGAGTAAGCAGGGTCTGAAATGTTAACATCAAAATAACAAGGTAAAGACAATACTAGTTCTGCCTTCAGCTGTGCCTTATGCACGGATCTTGATTAAAAACACAAAATTACACGGGTGTGTGTACACGCATGTGTGCATGTGTGTATGCGTCAACACGCACGTGCTTGTGTCCTTGCATTTGCTGAACGGGAAGAGACAATAAGGAAACCAGTTTAAATGAAAAGTAATCAAAGGAAACTGAATAAAAAGCCAAAAGAGGTTGTAAAATTATGACTGATTATTCTTAGAGAAATCACTTGAAGCTCAATGCATTTGAAATATAAAAAGATGAAGTTTAAAGTATCAGGCCTTCAAGTATTTCCATGAGATATCCACAGCCTAAATTATAAAATAGATCTCCCATTTTTGTCATAAACTATGCTTCTAGAAAGAAAAGCAATTGAAGAAGTCCATGAGGGTAGAAACAGGCAGCACATATTTTTAGGACAACGAAGTTTTTGTTGTTTTCCTTCTCTCTCCCTCATCAAATTCTCCTTTTTACTCAGTATCTGTCCCCCCTAAGCCTGCACTCCACCAAGAGTTATTCTCCAATTGTCAGCCCTTCTTCCTGTCCCATTTTCTATAAATTTTGTAGCATTCCTTGTTATCAGTATCATGTGTCTTGGCATGTAGTATTTATTCGATTTTTGTGATACACTATTTCTCCCTAAGTAAGATCCTGCAGCATATACTGGATCTATTCAGCATATACCAGAGAACTCTACTCATAACAGATGCTCAGTCAATATATGCCACGTAAAGGAAGCCATTACTTCAGCCTAGAACCAATTAATTTCATTTCTTTGCAGAGATAATATCAGGTATTCCTCTGCTAAATAATCTCTAGCTTCGTTTAAGATTTGATATGCTGGGGCGCCTGGGTGGCTTAGTCGGGTAAGCGTCTGACTTTCGCTTCGGTCATGATCTCGCGGTTCGTGGGTTCGAGCCCCGCGTTGGGCTCTGTGCTGACTGCCAGCTCAGAGCCTGGAGCCTGTTTCAGAGTCTGTGTCTCCCTCTCTCTCTGACCCTCCCCTGTTCATGCTGTCTATCTCTCTCTCTCCTAGAAATAAATAAAAAAAAATTTTAAAAAAAAGATTTGATATGCTGAAAACGGTTTATTACATCTTTTGCCAATCAAAAGCTGTTTACCTTATTGTATGTCTTTGCCTCAAATTTAAGATCCATTTGGGCTGAACATTTGTAAAGAAAATAGATTTTATAAATCACTTCCCACCGGACCTTATTTATCAGGCCTTGGTTCTTGAATATATTATCTATATTGATTAAACAACCAAGAAAGGTAGTCGTTATTTTTCATCTTTAGAAAGTTGAATCTCGCTCTGTGCTGACAGCTCAGAGCCTGGAGTCTGCTTTGGATTCTGGATCTCCCTCTTTATGACCTACCCCACTCATTCTCTCTTTCTCTATTAAAAAATAAACATTTAAAAAATAAACTATTAAAAAAAAAGAAATTTGAATCTCAGACACATAATGGTAGAATTAGGATTTAATCTCAGGTTATATACATATACTATTTTTATTAAAATATTCCAACTCTTTAGGACCTTTGCTTTGGCTTCTCTACTAGTTTTCAACCTGAAATGTGTAAGATCAGTGGAAAAATCACTCATATTTTCCACTGATCTTAAATCTCAATGTAATAAAAGAGGGATATAGAGAAATTACATCCCAGGAGGCTCTGTCATCAGATAGCACTGTGATATGTTCAAATCTCAGGTTTATTGTTTACTTGTCAAATTTTAGTGAAGATGAAGGTTGTTAAATCTCAAGTTCTGTATCTTTAAAAACAGCAAGGTAACAATACCTAATCCACACATTTATTGTGAGGAATAGCAGAAAATATGTCTAAAGTTCTTCAAGGGGTCTGACACATGATGAGTGATAAGTAAATGCTCATTATTATTATTTTCATCATTATTTAATTTGTTGATAGAATGATTGCAAAAGGGAGTTAATTTTACTTTTTAATAAAAACTCGTTATTTTTTACTTATGGTAACAATTTAGTCTAGTCCTTGCCCTTCAAATATGTTTCTAAATGAAATTATTTTCTGTATAAATATGTAATAGCTGAAATCATGAGTAAAGCTTTTTGTAACTTTCTAAAATCTAAGAATTAGTTTGCTTTTGCTTGCTTTCTGAATCCCCAAATTAATGTCAAAGTAGGTAGACATAAAATAAATTTTCTAAGTATGGAATCAATAAGAATTCAAAGACTGACACAACTCCATAGTTTTAAGGGTCCTTTTTAATGGATTTCTTCTTTCTCTGTCAGCCTTTGCAAAGCATTTTTGAATAAAGGTTAAAAGCTTTCCTATAACAACCAAATAGTAAATGACAAGACTGAGCTTTGCAAGCAAGTGGTAAATAATCACATGGATCAACCATGATATGGATTTAGCTTCTTTCATATAATTCTAGGTATATGATATTTGGTTTGGTTAATTTAATATGAATAAATTCAGCTTTTTTGATGACGATATCACTCAAAGTTATTAACTGATTGTTTTGCTTTCAGAATGTTTATACTGGCTTGACAGTTTTACAAAACAGGATTAATTAAAAATATTTGAGAGGTAATTAAAGGTGTGAAATGCTCCAATTTTAATTTTAACATTAGCTGTTTAAAATATGGTAAGGCTCTCTGATTCATAGAGGAATGACGTCTGAATAATGCAGACAGTTTCGACTTGTATACACCATATCCATGGTAAGAACACCACAATTAGATCTGTAGAGATGACAGCTTCTTTATATGTGAAAGATGGTAAAGAATAAAATACTAAAAACAGTGAGTAAATCAGGGACTTCTTCATCTTTTTTTTTTTATACATTACCTTATCAAAGGCAACCTATTATCTAAGTAAATTTATTCATCAGTCAAGATTTATCATTGGAAGAATGGGAAAAATGAGAAGTTGGTAAAGAGGTATATACTTTTCATGAGATGAATAATGTCTGAGGGTCTAATTATAGCATGGTGACTATAGTTGATAACACTGAATTGTATAATTGAAATTTGCTAAGAGCGGATAAGTTATATGTTCTCACTGGGAAAAAAAAATAAGGTAAATATGTGAGGTGAGGGTGATGGATGTATTAATTTTTTGGAGACAATCTTTTCACAATGCCACCATGTATGCACATATTAAATCATCTCATTGTACACTTTACATATCTTACAGTTTTATTTGTCAATTATACCTTAATAAAGCTGGAAAAATATTGTTAGTATGTAAGTTTTCATCTATGTTACTATAGCATTAATCCAGACCATTATTGGCTCATTTCAAAATTACTCTAACAGGCTAGTTCTGTCTTTACGATGTAACTTTGAAAAATCAATCGATCCTAAATACAACAGAGAGAATAGCCTCCTGCAGATCTCTCTTCCCTTTACTCCTGCTTTGCTAAGCAAACTACAAGTTTCCTTAAAACTCATCACCTCAAGCCCAAAGGGCTTACTCCACTTGGCTTTTAGGGCTGTCTCTAAACTGCCTGTGCTATACTTGATCCAATTGCTTTTTTAAATTACTCATTACTTCTCAACAGAAACTATTCCAATTCATTCATGGTAAACTTGTTGAGTTACAATTGTACTATATATTTTTATACTATTATTTGAAAGATAACAGGGAAAGTTTTCTTAATTTTAAAGACTCAAATAAATCATCATATACTGAACACCTCACTTGTTCATGTAGTAGTTTCAAAACATAACAACAAAATAAAATGTTAACTGTGGATTAAACTATTAACTTTGCCATTCGAGAGGTCTAGCCTTTGTACTTGCCTCACAGGAGATGCTCTCTCAGCCCCTGAAATGTGCTGCTTCATAAAAGTGACTTTGTTTTCCTAGGGGCTTTGGACAAAGCTATTAAATCTAACAATGTAATTTAAGGTGGGGACTCTGGTATCAAGTCAGCCTCTGGAAGGGCTACAGACTAAGGCCAGCCACATGGGCAGTCAACCGTATTGACATGGCCCACAGTACAGACCCTGAAAACCAAGGCCTAGGTAACTGCCCTCTCTAGCAATATACCATGTATATTGTCACTCTGAGCTGTATCTGCGTAATTCCCCTGGAAGAGGACAACAGGAAGTTCCACGCTTAGTGACTCCTGGACCTTGTCTTATGTGACTCTTCCCTTACATCTTTTGCCATATTAAACCAGTCATGAACAAAACAACTTTACTGAGTTCTGTGCATATTCTAGAAAAGTATTGAATCTGAGGGTGGTCTCAGGGGCTCATAGCTGATGACAAAATGGAAGGGATCTTGGGGATTTGTGTACTTTGCATAATCAAATTAAAAACCCCAATAGAAAAAAGCAACAAAAGAGTTTTGTAGCACTTTCTTCTATTCTCATGTTGTCTCTTCCCCATCTGTCTTCTGCTAATCTTTCTCAATATGTATATAGAGCACATAGACTCAAGTATACAGTTACATCTAACCGCACACAGTGGACACCACCTTCTCCAATAACCATTCTTTATAAGAAATGTGGGTTTTAAACTAAGTATTTATATGCTACACTCTCTTTAAGGCCACATTATTTCTTATCTGGTGTTTTACTTCTTGAGGGACACCTACAATCTTTTTGCTAATTGCATCTTTCTAAGCCCTCAATATTACTTTTGATGTATCTCTATACCAAACTGTTCCCCAGATGCATTCCTTAATTTTTCAGTTAAATTATTTTTAAAAAACCTGGAGCTTCTATTATGATTCTGAAATTGAGGCAAAATATTTAAGATATAATTGCTGGTCTCAAGAAAGCACAAATAAAGTGGGAGATAAATGCACAGCACCTAGAGAGTTGAAGGTTCCAAACTCAAGTATTATATGCTAAGATTTCACGGTGGGGGTGGAAGACAGAGAAATGTGGTTAAAGTATTTTCTTTCCCCTCATTGGAGCTGTTTAATCCTCCTCAACCTGACTCTACCTTTCTCCATTTCCCACCAAGAGATTCTGATATTTGATTAGAAGTATTCAAATAATTAGAACTATGGTGCTCTGGTACTTGAAATGAATGCACAGAAGCAAGCTTATATAATTATAAGTTACCTTATAGAATTGTGTCTAAATGAAAAGTAAAAACAAGTCCTATGTATGTAAGGTAAATAGAGAAACTTTAGAAGTATAAGAATCATGTAGGTTTTGGCCACTTCTTTCTAACATATAAGCATGAAATGGACACTCAATAAATATTTTTTCAGTTGAATAGATGAGTCATGATTTTGATTGCCAGAAATGTTATTTTTCTTACTTCTATGATTCAAACTATGTTCCATATTATTGAAAAGAAAATGATCCATACAATTATGGCAAAGGCAAAACAAGGTGACTTTTACTGATTGGGCACAATTTGTCAAGGTCTGTGTTAGCTTTTTATATGAATTTTCTAATTTAGCTTTTACAGTACAAGCTATTCAGATTTAAACCAAAAAAAAAAAAAAAAGGCTTTGTGTTTTTTTATTTTAAATGCCGTATTAGACAACTCATAATAAAATCTTTTCTTAATAACCCAGGATCTCACACCTACAAGCACAGCCCAGTCTTCCCCAGGATTAGTACAATTTAGTGAGTGAATTCAGTGGATTCATAACATAGCTTGTGAACTTTTGCTTCATGTTTTTCTTGCTGTTTTACATTTGCATTTATGATATGAATGTCCATGAGAAAAAAAATCATTTGAAAAGTATTTTTGCAAACACCAGGCCCTCAAAAGACAGAGGAATTTGAACCTCTGCTCTGATTATTTTTTTAAAATTTTTTAAATGTTAATTTATTTTGGTGAGACTATATAGAGTGCAAGCAGGGGAGGAGCAGAGACAGAGGGAGACACAAAATCCGAAGCAGTTTCCAGGCTCTGAGATGTCAGCACAGAGCCCGATATGGGGCTCAAACTCAGGAAGTGTGGGATCATGACCTGGGCCAAATTCAGATGAGCCAAAGTCGGATGGGCAGAAGTCGGACACTTAACTGACTGAACCGTCCAGGCCCCCCTCTGCTGTGATGGTTTTAATCTTCCAAGGAAAGTGTTAAATTTATGCTCTTTAACTATTATTAAGGCTGATATTTTTCTTTGAAAATTGTGCATTAGAAACATGGCTGCACAGTTTTGACCAAGGCCTGAAATGGCAAAGCTGTGGGAGAAAACAAAAATGAATAGTGGAGCAGACGTTCCATGACAACCGGGTGCCTTCATTACGAAAATCTCACATGCGCTTCTGCGTTTACTTTTTCTTATACATTAAGTAGCATAAACACACTGCATGGTTCATTTAGTCCCTAATTTTTCACTTGGATAAATTATCTGGATGTTCTGATTCACATGCATTAATCGTGGGGAGAAACAGTGCAGTTTATGTTAGAAAAAGAATTCAGTTCCAGATCCTGTATTGAATCTCTTTATTATTCTCCAGTGCCTCAAAATATCCTAATTATCAATAGAATCGAAAGCCAAACCAGAGGCAAATTAAGAGTATTAAGAATAAAGAAAAACTCAAACAAACCAGATCTGAATAATGTCACATCATTTTTAAAAATTAGCCATAAAGCTTTCTTTTTGCTCAATTTCCTCTTGCCAACCTGCCCCAGCTTCTCCTTTCCCCATCTCTGCCGTTCAAGCACAATAGTAAAACTGTGAACACTTAACTCTTTTTACTAGATTTAGTTAAAGTTACTTCCTTTAACCTTCCTGGAAACATTGGCTTTTATTTTTCTTGCATGTACTCTTGGAAACTACTAGAACATTTTATAGGTTTCTCCAATAATCAATACATGGCTAAAATTTATTCATATTATTATTTTACTACACAAAAGTACGAAACATATTTTATGTATTCTAACAGATAGAGGATATTAAAAAATAATCTAGAAATGTAAACATAGAACACCTTCAATGAAATTTATTGAACAAGTATATTTAATAAGTCAAAGAAGCTGATGCAAACTGTATTTTAACAAAATATATCTTTTTGTTATCTAGTTATATATAAAGGTGTTTTTAAATTATACATTTTATAATTGTTGGCAGAGATGTTAGTGACATGTCATTAGGTGTTAAAGACCTATAATGTAAATCTCTTCCTGGATTGATTTCTATAGATATACACATAGATATTAATATACATTTACATATATATTCATATGTTTACAAAGACATATATTGTATAGAGTGGGGACATAGTGGGATTTTTCATGCCAATTTCTCTTAATCTGGTCTACAACTCTGAACCATATACTTCTCTGGAGCAAAGAGAATTCTGATGCAGTTCCTGGTCCCTGAAATTAATGACCTACAGATTTATAAACTAATTATGCATAGGAGCAGAGATCATTGCATCTTCCATATGTTTTGATATAGCTGGGCCCTAAGGTAACCTAGCAGCAGAGCACCAATAGCACAAAAGATAACTCATAATACATACATGGTAGAACAGACAGCAGAGAAAGAGAGAGCACAAATCACATAATTAGAAGAGGCCCCAAACACTAGAAATTTGCTGAAATCCTGATGTATGTGCCTCATCTGACTAAAATATTCACCAAAAGAAATAACAAATTAATGGGTAAAGACCTTGAGATTTTGCACGATGAAGAGAAGAAAGAGTTGTGAGCAATATATACCGTGTGGAACATACCTAATGATAGACAATCTGTGATTATGTAGTATAAATTCTAAATAAAGCTGCTGAAACAGAAGGAACATACTTTAAGTGAAATATGTCTAACAATGTGGATATAAAAGTCATGTATTAGTCTGGATCTAATGAGAAGAGGGAAACTACACAGATATTTGGGGAGGTTAATGAATACGATAAACATAACAGGGTATTGGAATAATGGGATTGGTTAATAAGAAGCAAAAAGAAACCTCAAAACAAAACAAAACAAAACAAAACAAAACAGAAAAAGCAGATATAGGGAGCAGCTAGTCCTCCGAAGAGAGATATACAAAGCCCCAGGAAGAGCTCCAGACCATGCTGGAAGGAGCTCAGCCAAGGCTCATTAAGTGCGGGGAAATCACTGGGGCGCTGTGCTGAAGAACTTGGAAATTTGCTCCCTGGATCTTGTGGGAAATCCTAATCTAAGGCATTTAGGAAAGCTGTTCTTGGGGTGGTTTCTCTTTTGAGGCACTTCAATGGGAACCTGCCAAAGGGGAAGTGTCAAAGAAAATTGCTGCCTGATGTGTGCTGCTGATCACCACCTACTGCAAGAACTGGTTCTGTTGAAACTGTGAGCAATGAAGGGGCCCCCAGGTGGCTCCATTGGTTAAACATCCAACTTCGGGTCAGGTCATGATCTCATGGTCTGTGGGTTTGAGCCTCACATCAGAGTCTGCACTGGCACTGCAGACCCTGCTTGGGATTCCCTCTCTCTGTGCCCTTCCCACCCCCCAAATAAATAAATGAACTTAAAGAGAGAGAGAGAGAATCTGAGCATTGCAGAAACCAGAGACTGTATGATACAAAAATCACCCAAGAAGAGTGGGATGCCATTTGCAAGCACCACCTGCTTGTCCTTCTGGCTTTCATTCACTACATTGCTGAGCACTGAAGAAACTGAGGACCCTGGCCTTGGAGAGAGCTCTTCACACTGCAGGGGCCTGTCCAGCAAGCACACAAGAACCGGAGAGCAGAAAACAATTTTTTTCCTGCACAACTCTCCAACATTATCTACTGGCAAAGCTCCAGTGCCAGCTGGTGAAGAAAGAAGGTGCTTTATGGGCCAGGGTCCATTTCACAAAGTAGGGCAAAAAGATGAATTGGGGGCTAAAGACCAAGAAATCAACAACTGAGCCAATCCACCTCGTTGACTACTTAGCTTTCATACACAGACTTTACAAATTTTAACTTTTCAAATACAACAAAATAACTCTGTATTTCTGCTTAAAAAGACACAGCCATCATCCTAACAAGTGAAAAGAATCTTCCCACTTTCCCCAAAATGAGGAGACATACAATCATGAGTTATTGTATCCATTACTGGATTAAGTACGCCTCAAATTCAGTTACCACCCCACTGGATTTCTGTTATGTAAAGACTAAATTATAAACTTAACTCCTAACAACTTGTAAAATGAAGATGGAAAGAGATATAAAAAAATAGCATTTTGAAAACACACATAGCATGTAGGTAGAAATGTGCAAAGATTACTTTGTATGATTAGTTATCACACTATAAGTAATATCTATGTTTTTCCTTTTACTATCCATTCTACATTTCCCTTGACTTCAACAAGAAACTTCATATAGCATTCTTAATTGTCACAGACACATCAACTGTCTTTGGATTTGCTGTATTACAAGGCCCATTGATAAAGCAGTTTGCACTGTATAGTGAAATTAATTTCTGTAATTTTACCAGTAATTTAGTATTGTTTCTGATTTATTATCCTGGAAGGGAACGGTAGTCTTAGCAGCTTCCAGTCAGCCCTCTTACTGTAATGTCCCCTATGGATCAGTGTACAATGTATTGACTTTATCAACTTGCTATATAATCTCTTCTTCTAGTCCCATAAAAACTGACCTCCTAGGGCACCTGGGTGACTCAGTCGGTTAAACATCTGACTTCAGCTCAGGTCATAGTTTGTGAGTTCAAACCCCGCACTGAACTCTCTGCAGTCAACACAGACACAGCTTTAGATCCTCTGTCCCCCCTCTCTTTCTGCTCCTCCCTGCTTGTTTTCTTTCTCTCTCTTTCAAAAATAAAAATTAAAAACAAAAACTGATCTCCTTAGAGGTGATTCTATAGTATATGTTGCCTCCAATTTTCAAAAAATGCCCACCAAACATTTTGCCTCTTTGTTGTTGTGGTAGTGAGGTACAGCAACTTGTCTTTCACTTTGAGGGATATCTCAATCTACTTGAGACAATGGAATCACTAAATACTTCACTAGGGAGACAAGCCTCTCATTTAAATATTTCTAAGACTTCTCAAGTATCTGTTACTTCAGATCTAATCAGTATAATGTCATCAATGTTATGGACAAGTGTGATGTTTTGTGGAATACCAAGAATGTTAAAATAAAAATCTTCCTACCTACTTCTTTCAAGTGTTTTATAGTAGAATTAATTTCTATAATCTCTCCAGTAATTTGGTATTTGTTCTGATTTATTATCTTGAAAAGGAATGAAAGGGCCAAGAGATTCTAGTTAGTGCTGACTGTAATACCCCACTATGCTAATTATGTCCAGGTCCATTGGGAACCCTATGTGCTACAAGAGATACTCACCAAAGAAGCTACAGGAGGTGAGAACTAGAGAAACAATGTGTAGTGTTTCAGGAGGCTGCTGAGTAAGCGCACCCAAACTAGGAAGCAAAAGTTCTTTCCTCTCCCAATGCCTTCTTTGTGCCTTTTACTGACAAAATTTGAGTGACAGCTGACAAAGAAAAATATTTTAAAGGCCCAGATCCATTTTCACAGAGCAGAAAAAGTGTGTATTTCAAGTTAAGAGGCAAGAAATCAATAATGGACACACATCTTAGATTTTTCAAATATACACATACACACACACATACAGTATATGAGAGGAAAACGTAAAAGTATTTCACTTATATCACTTGGGTTATAGTTCACAAAATTTTAAAATATTTCATCTGGGGCATCTGGGTGACTCGGTTGGTTTAGTGTCCAACTTTGGTCATAATGTCAGGTCATAATGTCATGGTTCATGAGTTTGAGCCCCACATTGGGCTCAGTGCTGACACCTCAGAGCCTAGAGCCTTTTTCAGATTCTGTGGCTCCTTCTTTCTTTTCCCTTCCCCTGCTCACACTCTATCCCTCTCTCTCTCTCTCAAAAATAAATAAAAATTAATTTTTAAAAAATATTTTGTCTTACTATGAAAGTAAGCCAGCAGTGGGAAAATTGAACAAAACAATAAGAAAAGGCATTGAAAGTTGTGTTTTTACACATTATTTCTTGAATAGGAAAGGCAAATTTGCATATATGTGTGTATGTGTGTATATGTATAATTTTCATGTATAAACATTATATATATATGTAAACGTGTACATATATTTTTGATTATTTCCACAAGTTATGAGAGAGATGATCAATTCAATAGCTTTTCCAGCATTGAAGTTATATACTAGATTTCTGGGGCACCTGGGTGGCTCAGCCGTTTAAGCGAACGACTTAGGCTCAAGTCATGATCTTGTGGCTCCTGGGTCCGAGCCCCATGTCAGGCTCTGTGCTGACAGCCAGCTCAGAGCCTGGAGCCTGTTTCAGATTCTGTGTCTCCCTCTCTCTCTGACCCTTCCCTGCTCATGCTCTCTCTCTCTCTCTCTCTCTCTCTCTCAGAAATAAATAAAAACACATTTTAAAAAAAGATTTCCATCTTCCTCCCATTTTAAAAATTCAGATGGTATTTCTTAGGTTAAATTTTTGATGGATGAAACTTGAAACCAATAATACTAGTGATAGTATAGCCAAGTTATTAAGAAGACCCTGAAGAAGGCAGGATAATGAAGAGAAGCAGATTACATTTCTTAGAAACTCACTGTTACATCAAATTATTATCGTGTTTAAACTTCTCTGTTTCAAATACATATTTCAGGGGTGCCTGGGCAGCTCAGTCGACTAAGCATCCAATTCCTGACTTCGGTTCAGGACATGATTTCCTGGTTCATGGGTTCGAGCCCCACATCACCGTCAATGCGAAACCTACTTGGGATTCTCTATTTCACCCCGTCTCTCTGCCCCCCCCCCATGTACTCCATGTGTCTATTTCTCTATCAAAAGAAAATAAACTTAAAAAAATATGTATTTCAGTCTTGGACATAAAAATCAGAAAGAGCCAAGATAAATGTTCATAACTAATAAAACACTACATCAAACTTTCAGAATATTTGAATTGCAACTGAGTTACTCAAGGATATGTCAAATATCAGTATTGTGAACAGAAAAACTATTTAGCTCTGCGACGTCAATCAAGCCACTCAACCACTTCTCTCCCCCCAGTGTGTTATCTATAAAGTGATGGAAACTGTAAAAGAATATCAGGCATTCAACTTTTCATGACACTGATATTTGTGCCTCTAAATATAAAGAGATGAGCTGCACCGGCCTCTCTGGATGGCAGTCACAGCAAGGAAACTGGTATCTCCTTCTGCTACTACTGGCTCAGGTTGGAAATGAGGCTGCTGGTATTGTCCAGGTCTCACAATATTCCAGATCAGACTGAGATTCCCCACACAGATTGCTCACAAGGAAAGGCATGTCCTTGTCTTTCCAAAGATGATTGTCAAAAAGCTCTTCCTAAGGGTCTTGCAGATCCAAGACTTACATAATAAAAGGGGCTTGAGTCTAGCCCTGAGGCAAAGAGCCCAATTTAGAGTTAAGGGCAAATATCTACCCCCACCCATTTGTTTCTGCCTGGAACATTTTCTGGCCTTGTATATACTGAGTACTCCCTGTGAGGAACCTATTGAGGAACTTCTTTTGTGATTATGAGAGCAAAGGTATCTCCTGAAAGACCTGTTTGACTCCTGCTCACAGAGAAGTAACTTCACCCTCTTATGCTACAACCATTGTCTGGTATTCTAAAGATGCCTTCCTTCCCCATAAGATCAGCATCTAAATCCTCTACCTCAATCACTATTGATAAAGGTTATGCAAGAGTCTCCTACAAGTCTATGTTCTGGGAAATTCTTACATATCAAAGGAGTTTGTTGTCAGAAATCATTGTCTAAGGCAAATGTCACTTCTGTGCCGTCTCTAAAACACTTAAAATAAAGTTGAGCCCCAGTCAGAGCAGAGATGCCTGCCTAGTGATCAGAAGAATCTCGGGGCTCTCTCACTGTCTCTCTCTCTGACACCATCCATCGTTCAGGGACCCCTGGACCTGATGGATCCGGTCTCCGACAGAGATGAGAACAAATTAGAATGTTACAAATTTATTTCTGATTGAAATTCAAAATATTTAACAAATTATTCGATAGGGAAAAGAACCAACTGAAATGAGTAAGTAACCCATCAGACAGATGGGTTGACATCTGATGTCTTATACATCATTTAGTCAGTCTACATTGCTATATCCATATTAATCAACCCCAATTATCTCCTATTTATTTAAATAACTATTTTCTTTATAAGTAAAATAATAGAGATATAATAGATTAAAGGACAGCTATGCCTTGGTGCTAAAAGATTAGTTTTTGAGCCAGTTGCCTCTAAAATATCAACCAAAATTAATAACTTGTATTTATCTTATTTAAAGTTCCTGTAAATCTATATACTACTTTTTATTCATATACAGTTTCTTCCTTTACTCAAGAAATTTTATGTTTGTCTGGTGTTCTACAGAGAGCAGAATACAAGGAGTATATAGACATTAATATAATGCCATCATGGGCTCTGTTAGTATACTCAGAGAAGTTAATCAATTAGGCTAACTTCAGACAAATGACAAGATAAAAATAAATGAAAATGTGATGATTATTCACATGGCTTAAGCAGATTAAAAATATTCTAAATCTTTCTACACTGCCGGTGGGAATGTAAACTGGTACAGCCCCTCTGGAAAACAGTATGGAGGTTCCTCAAAACATTAACAATAGAACTCCCCTATGACCCAGCAATAGCACTGCTAGGAATTTACCCAAGGGATACAGGAGTGCTGATGCATAGGGGCACAGTACCCCAATGTTCATAGCAACACTCTCAACAGTAGCCAAAACATGGAAAGAACTTAAGTGTCCATCAACTGATGAATGGATCAAGAAGATGTGGAATATGTATATAATGGAATACTACATGGCAATGAGAAAGAATGAAACCTGGCCATGTGTAGCAACATGGATGGAACTAGAAGGTGTTATGCTGAGCGAAATAAGTCAGGCAGAGAAGGACAAATACCATATGTTTGCACATATAGGTGGATTAGGAGGAAGTTAACTGAGGACAAAGCGGGAAAAGAAGGGGAAAAATAGTTGGGGAGAGAGAGGGAGGCAAACCATGAGAGTCTTTTGAAAGCTGAGAACAAACTGAGGGCTGAGGGGGGTGGGGCTGTGGGGAAGGGGGTAATGGGCATGGAGGAGGGCACTTGTGGGGATGAGCACTGGGTGTTATATGTAAACCAACTTGACAATAAACTATGAAAAACTAAAAAACAAACAAAAATATTCTAAATCTTAATGATTCAACCTTCAAATATTGAATTAACACATAATAGTTCATGCCAATAAGATTAAGAAGTACCGCCATGAAAACATGACATGACAAGTTCATTTTGCAAGTTTCTATAATGTTGAAGTGATGGCATTTATTATTCTACTCCTACAAAGCCCCAGCTGAACTTAGATGATGTATGAAGGGCGGCTCCATCTGCCAGGAGCTTAAAGAGAAGATGGTTTGTAGAGTCACAGTCCTTCCTACAGTGTCCTTTACGACAGGCAGACTGAGATTTGCTTATGGAGAAGTTCTGTCTTGTTTTGTGCATCTCCTACAAGGGAGGCTGGGTCACACAGTCAGATGAGTCACTCTCGTATTTAAATGAATAATTTTATCTCATCCCACTTTATTTTACAGTTAAAACATTTTGCTGTCTTAATTCTTGTGAACAGCTATTTCTACTGATGTCTTCCATGAAATATTTGACTTGTCTATACTACCCCTAGAGCATTATTTAAGAAAGAAATCTGTGATATATGCTTTTTCATAAAGTAAATTTTACACCCTGTAGAGTTTAAGGAAATTAGTATTCTGTTTATAATGTAGAAGGATAGAAAATTCCTGATGCTATGATGATCACTATTTAGAAAATATCACTATCTTTTGGTTTTAAAAATGAATCAAATTCTGCCTCAAAGTTCAGTAAACCTAAAATGTATTCTCTGCATGAACAAACTAAGTGCTTTTTCTAGGCTCACACATGTCCTCAAACAGCGAAATCTTAAAAAAATGACTTCAAAGCATTAATATGGTACAATCTAATCCTGTGTAATTTGCTTTGTTTAACCTTTATATACTTCTTGGATTTTAAATTGCACAAAAAAAATTCAAGTACTGTAAGTAAAAGCATTATTCTATTAATGTTTTGTGTAAGAAAGGCATTTCTTTTTATGTTAAATAGTCTGATATGATGTGGTTTTCCAGAGATAAAAAATATAAAAGTAGTATGTTTTTAAAATATCTTGGTCTTACTTTGACATTCCTTTTTGTTAAATCTGATTTTATATTTTTTCAATTTCTTGAAAATTTAACAATAATAAATGTTTCCCATAAGTTTTAATATTTATATGATATAATATATAATATTTAATCTAAAATCACTACTTCCTTCTGCCATTGTAGGAAAAAAGAAGCCACAGATAATATGTAACCACTATGGTTAATACTGTGTTCAATAAAGTTTTATTTACAGGTATCAGTGGCAGGACAGATTTGGCCTACAAACAGTGGATTTAGAGTATATCTCTTGCACAGAAATAAATGATTCTAATTCAGCATATTTATGAAGAAATCAGTCCTAAAAGCATTGCAAAAAAGTAAACTTCTAAATAGATTCTTTTCCTAGTTCATCAATGTCTCATAAAGTGAGTATTCTTGGCATTTTATTTGTGTTTTGTCAATGGAAATAGCAACTATTGGGAGGTCAGTCTATATATAAAAACGTGATGGTTTTTCAACCATGAAAAATGCTTATTATATATTATATGATTTTAATATACACAGGTATTACTTATGAATTACCTTAACCACTACCTTAAATATATATGATTCTCTCTTATTCGTTTTTGCAGTAGTCTCTTTTGTTCAGATTGTCATGTATTTCTTTGTAATAACTCATATGAGTTTCTAGTATGTCTTGTCAAAATTAAGTTTTATTCTACTATAAACTTGTCACTTCATCTTTTTTTTTTTTAATTTTTAAAATGTTTATTTATTTTTGAGAGAGACAGAGACAGAACAAAAGCTGGGGAGGGGCAGAGAGAGAGAGATACACAGAATCCAAAGCAGGCTCCAGGCTCTTAGCTGTCAACACAGAGTCTGATGTGGGGCTCAAACCCACAAACTGTGAGATCATGACCTAAGCTGAAGTCAGATGTTTAACAGGGTGAACCACCCAGACGCCCCTTCATCTATTCAAATGCAAGCACCTAACTTTTTTTTTGCTGAGTATTTTAAGACAATTACGTTTATCACATCATACAGCTCATAAATCACTAAGTGGATATCTCTAAGTGATAGGACTTAAAAGAGTTGTATCATTATTACGTAAAAAAGGCAAAAGCTAAAACAATAAAAATTTCAACAACAAAAATTCAACAAAAAAATTTTTTTCTAATATCCTGTATGTTTCAACTTGTCCTGATTTTCTTAAAAATCTATTTTGTTTAGGTTTGTTTAATTCAGTATGTCAATAGAATTAGCATATTTTAGTTTTAGTTTTAAGCAGATTTAACTTACTGTTCTTCTAAAATTACTACCACTGCCCCACTTGGACTCTGCTGAGCTGAATATATTTTTTATGCTTATTTATTTCTGAAAGAGAGAGACAGAGCAAAGGGGGAGAGGGACAAAGAGAGAAAGGGACAAAGAATTGGAAGCAACCTCCAGGCTCTGAGTTGTCAGCACAGATCCCAACGCAGTGCTTGAACTCATGAATTGTGAGATCATGACCTGAGCTGAGTCAGCTGGTCAACCAACTGAGCCACCGAGGTGTCCTGTATGTGCTAAATATCTTCTGAAATGAGAGAAAGAGGCAAGAATGTGGTGCGATGACCTTACTTCCCACTTTAGGGATTGCCCCTCAGTCACAAGTAATAAGAATCAAGAACACATGCACTCAACACAAATCAAAGCAGGAACTGTGAGTGTTCAATAAGATGATGGCAAGACAAATGCCTTCATTTTCATTCCATTGAAACAAGTCCAAGCTTCTTTATCTGATAAATTCTATTATAAAAACAGTGAATGTAAAATAGAGCAACAGTGAATTAACAAGATCCTTCACTATTTTTGGCGATACATGAGGTATGGAAGCAAATGAAAGTTTCAGGTAACAAGAGAAAACTTTATAACCCTTCTGAGAGTTGAAAAAGATATACTTTTCAACTTTTTCACAGGGGCTTGTGATAGTTTAGGTGGGTATAATAAGGAATTTCTTTGGTAAATATTTGTTTTCACTCTCCAGAAACCAGCAATGAAGAAGATGATGACCAATTATGTGTTATTTTTTTAAACTAAAAGCTGAAGATTTCAAGAAAGCAACAAATGACACGAGAAATGAAATGGAAAACTGACTACTGCTTTCACTCGTTTGCAGCAGCAGAACTCTGCTTTTTACCATGCTGGAAAAAATCGTTTAAAACTTAGCGATGCTACTTTGCTCCTGGCTGAGATGGAGTGACATAAACCAGACTTCCTCTCCTATCAGAAACAGCCAAAATAAAACACAAAAAATACAAAATAGCAATTTTGAGATTCTAAAGGGCAGGGAATGATACAATGCGATCTCTGGGAGATGGGAAATAAGTGAGATGAACTTGAAATTTGTACATGCTTACTGCCTTAAGAGAAATTCCAGGACTCCTAGCCAAGATAGAGGAACCAAGCAAAGCCCAAAAGACCCTCTGATTTGAGGAGATTAAGTTGAAAGTGCTGGAAAACCAATGAGGCCACTAGGGCTTGCAGGATGGACAGGGTCCTGGGAGAGAGGTACACAGAGAAAGAACTCCAGAGATTAGCAGAGGGTACCCCTCACACACTCAGCTGACTACCCCCCACTGCATATTATAAAGTTTTGCATGGGCTACCTTTTCCCTTTACTATCATAGAATATGAATAATGGTAACTGATAACGTACTGTGCTTTATTGTTTTTCCTCTGGATTTTAAGGAGATGGAATAATGTGTGTGTGTGTAGGCACTCGTATATATTGCGACTTTCTGCACTGGTTTTCTTTTTCACACATTTGTTTGGTATCTTTTGATAAGTAGGTATTTGTAATTTTTAAATAAAAATATTTTTAAAATAAATGACTACATTATTTTGCATTGTCAAACCATGAAGCTTTTTTTCCCTCTGTATTTTCTGCTAGAGCATTTATTATTCTGCCTAGATTTAAGCCTATAATTCATCTGAAATTTGCTTTTCCATATAGTATGATGTCGGGGTCAGTTTTATTTTTCCATACACGTATCCAATTTTGTACACACATTTGCCTAAAGTTCATTATTTTCTCATCTCAACTGCCAGAGGCTGGCTCCGGCAGGTCCAGGGGTCCCTGAAGGATGGACTGTGTCGGAGAGAGAGTGTGAGAGAGCCCTGAGATTCTTTCTGATCACCAGGCAGTCACCTCCGTTCTGACTGGGGCTCGACTTTACTTTATAAGTGTTTGGGGGACAGCACAGAAGTGGCATTTGCCTTAGACAATGATTTTTGGTAACAAACTCCTTTGATATGTAAGTATTTCCCAGAACATAGATTTGTAGAAGACTTGGGCATAACCTTTATCAATAGTGAGATAGATGATTTAGATGCAGCATATCAAACAAATGTTTTTAGCATAAAAGGGTGAGGTTACTTCTCTGTGAACAGGGGTCAAACAGGTCTTTCAGGAAACACCTCTGCTCCCATAGTCACAAAATAAGTTCCTCAATAGGTTCCTTCACAGGGAGCAATCAGCATATTCAAATAAGTCTCTCCAAATACTTGATAACAAATGCCTTGAGGTGGGGGGCGGCTAGTGTTCTAGGCAGAACCAATTGGGTGGGGGTGGATGTCTGCCCTTAACTTTAAATTAGGCTCTTTGTCTCAGGGCTAGACTCAAGCCCCCTTTATTATGTAAGTTTTGGATCTGCAAGGCCCTTAGGAGGAGCCTTTTAACAATCATCCACAATGTTTTCACCTGAAATCTCTTTGGAAAATGCAGAGATATGCTTTTCCTTCTGAGCAATCTGTGTGGGGAATATCAGTCTGATCTGGAATATCGTGAGGCCTGGTCAATATCTGCAGCCTCATTTCCAACCTGAGCCAGTAGTAGCAGAAGGATATACCAGTTTTCGTTTCTCATGGCAGGAGCTGTGCAAACGCTACCTTTTCCTTACTGTGTCATCCAGCAAGGCCACTGCGGCTCCCAGCAACTCAACAGTAACATTTTTATGATAACCCTAGTGTCCATGTAGGTTTAGGTCTGTTTCTGGAATTTATAGTGCTGTTGGCTTAGTACTCCAGACACTTCAACCCAACTTCATGGATTATTTAATTCAAAGTGAGCTTCAGTCTCTTCCAGGGACTGTCCACTTCCAGTTTACCTTTATCTAGGTGACAACTCTTCAGATCTTTAGGTTCTAAAAGAAAATTGAGCACCGTTCATCAGAATTTATTTAAAGAGAGATTGTTGCTGTGGGGGAGTCATCGTACAATGATTTTATATATATAAAGAAGTCATTACTCTACTGGTAATGCAATCAGCCACGATCTCTTGACAAACTATTTTTGTTGATAACTATGTGGATCAGAATATGCCAAACATTTTCTTTCCTTTGACTTATTTAAAAATAAATAAGTATGCAATTGGGGCAACGGAAAAATATACATTCATATACCTAAAATGGAAAAATAACCAAAACTCTCACTAAGGTATCCCATTATATGATAGGATGTATGATCAATATATGGTTCTTACCAGCTCCAAAAGCAATTCGCACTCAGATAAAAAGTTTAACTTCTAACAACAATCAGAAGTCATTTTCCTAATGATCCTAATACATTCCTGAATGAGTCTGGCATTCAGTTCAGAAAACACAAAGTGTGAATACTGAAAGCCTTATTAATGTTTTGTCAATTTCTTATGCTTCCAGCAATTTTTCTTAACTTACATGTGTCTAAAAATCAGAGATTACAGTACTAAATGAAAGTTTCAGATACATTTCAAAACTTCTCTCATCTCTGTGTATGTGATTGATGTGAGGATTTCTACATTGCAAAGGATATTTAATCTGATTTCTTAGTTTTGTGAGAAACTGTTGTTATAATTTAAAACAATATTGGCTATGTATAGATATTGATGTTAGATTGCTAGAAGATCATCAAAACATAGTCAAATGTGAAGAAATTATACTTCTTTGGGGTTAAGTATGAAAAATACATATAAAGGGATAATAAATTCTCAAATATGGATTCTGTATGACATTGATTTTTGCATTGATGTGTTCTAACTATAATAAGGTTTTAATGGCGCATTTCAAAAAAAAATCTAGTCTTTAAGTTTACTCATAATATCTAGTTCTGACCATTATATGAAGAAATATGGACATTGTCACATATTGTTTAATTGAGAAACTTTCAAAGGGTGATTTAGCAATTCATACAGACATTGAGATATGGCATACCATTTAGTCCAGCAATTTGATATCTAGGTATATACTATGAAAAATATCTCAAATTATTTTCCAAAAATAAAATAATTGGGACAATAATTTCATTATATTTTTTTACCAAAACAAAACAAAACAAAACAAATGGAGACATCTAAATTTCCATCCTTGGCTGCACATTGAGATCATTTGAAGAACTTCAAAAATGGAATTATTCTTGAATTTGCCTTCCCCCTACTAGAAACACTAATTTAACTGATCTTTACCAGAGATCAGATATTGTAACTTTAAAAAGTTCCCTGAGTAATCTTATTATGCAGCCAAGGTTGAGAATGCCCAATGTAAATATCCATCATTAAGTCAGGAAACAATTATACTATGGACTATTGTGTGATTTCTAAGTTCATTATGATGTATATTTGTATCTAATTTATTGCTAAATTATATTGCTAAGTAAAAGGAGCCTGGCGTTCAGAAGGAGCTTGCTTTTCTCTTAGAATACTGTGTGTATATATATGAATATGTGTACACACACCAACAACTACATTTGTGCCAAGGAAGTTCCAGACTGTGAGTCAGTGGTGCACAAGTCTGAGAAGATAAGGGTGTGACCGAAACAAAAGAAGAATTGGAGTGTCTGCCAAATAGACATTTGTAGAAATGAGACCTCCTTCTCTTTGGCCACTTAGATGCAACCTAAACTTTCTATTCTAGCTAAAGTTCATTGGGGAACTTCCTAATTGAAAAGCAAAAATCATAACAAAAGATGATGGTTATATAATGGCATTGTGTATACAGCTTTGCGAGAACAAGTAACGCCAGCTTAGCCATTTGTACTCCACAGAAGGCTTCCTCATTTTAGAATTAGGGTACTGTAACCTAATAACTATGCCTTCATCTGCTGTGCTAATAGGATTCCACAGTTGACAAGCTCCAACCATGTGCAGCAGAGCTGCCAACAGCCTCCAAAGTTAAGAGAGAGATAAAGAAGAAAACAATTCAACATATTCAACAGCAGAGGATATCACATCAGGCACTTTATGCTGTACATGTAGGCAGATGATCAAAAAATCTTAAAACAAAGAATATGAACATACTGAATATTTTAATCTATGTGAAATTAACAAAGAGACACTCATAATATCCAAATGAACATATGCAACAATGTCCTAATTGACTGGTTTATTTATTGGAGAAAATAGCTGATTTTTTTCAATGAAATGTTGATTAACTGTCTTGTGTCCAGCTGATGGGATGTTTTGCAGTTGCTAAACTAATCAGTAAGATTTGATTATGAAAGATAAATGAAAACATGAATGTGAAAACATAGTGAAGTATTGTAATAATATCAACTATAACAGTTTAAACTGTGAAGTGATCTGAGTCATTTTATTGAAATATCACTTGGGAAAACATTTTCCTCTTTACAATGTTAAGAAGCTCTTCCTAAGATAAAAGTAATTAAGCATTAATTTGTTAAAATACTGATTTCTTCCCTAACGGAGGTTTATTTCTCAACCAGCATGTATATTTGAAATATATTCTTTATTCTTTTTCTTTTTAAAATAATATACTGGAATATAATTTATCATAAAAATCATACCATACCATACCATGAAATTCCCCTGTATTAAGCATACAGTTCAACAATTTTTAATGAGTTTATTGAGTTATGGAACCATCTCCATAGGAAAGTTTTACAGCATTTTCATCACACTAAAATAATTTCTCTTGCCCATGTGCTATTAATTCTCTTTCCCAGCTCCAGCCTGAGATAACTACTAATTTGCTTTACGTCTCCAAAGTATTGCCATTTTTGGACATTTTAGACAAATGGAATCATATAGTACATAGTCTTTTATTTCTGCCTTTGAAATGATATCTTGTTTGAAACACACACACTCACGCATGCACGTTTGGCTTCTCAAAATAAAATATTTCACTTAAATCTCAAAAGCTTTTATTTATTCATGAAGGCATAAAAATGGTGCTGAGTCATAGTGAATGTTATGTGAGCCTGAGAAGATAAATTTCAATTCCTATCTTGGACAGTTCAAATTAAATTTATGGTACTGTTATTTTTTTAATGAAATGAAAAGACAACTCTATTTTACCACTTTGTAATTCTTCATATTTCAACGGCTCATACATCCTTTATGTATATGTGTGTGTTTGTGTGTTGTGGCCATGAATTCAATAGTATATTCTTCAGGTCTCCTGAAAATGTAATACATAGAAAAAACGAAACTCAATTTTTAATAGCTAATTTTAGTACTATATTTATATAAAAGAATTGTCACATTTGATAGTGTACAGTAGTATAGTGTAATATAGCATAGCATAGCACAGTATAACATAGGTGTATCCTCCAAATGAAGCAATGTATTACATGACGTACTCTTCATTTGAGGATTTAGGCTATTCCTCCAACATTTAGTATTTATTCAGGACAAATAGCAGAGTCAATACAGGTCTCTGCCATAGTCCAGCCTACTCCAATCATATGGATGGGCCAAAGTCAGTCATTTAACGTGGCCTCTGAAAAGTTCTTCTCCCTGACAAAGCTAACCCCGCATACTTGGATACACTTGTCTCACAACAGAGGGAGTGCAATACAAATGTGCCAGAGGTACATTCAACTGAAACGACATTTTTATAATAATATTCTGCATCCTATTATGAGCTTCAAAATTAATATTCCCAAGTTATTTAAAAGAAAATCCAATACTCAATAAAAAGCTGTGTGATTTAACCTCAGTTTATAATCAGTAGGTTAGTGAGACTTTTGCATATTTTCATATCATGACAAAAAATAAAGCTCTTTACTTAAGATAGTGCATATTTATTATTCAAATCTTAGGTCAAGTGCAAGTCCACTATAGTATCTGCTTTGCATCCCGTAGGAAGAATTAAATACTAGTTTCCTAATCAATAATCACATTTTATTTCAAATGTGTTTGTCAGCTTTGCCATTAAGTGTCAATATCTTCAGAATGAAGGTATATTCTCTTCATCTTTATAGTTCAAAATGCCTAACACAATGTCTGGCATTTAGCATCAAAATGCATACTTAATGCTTAGGCAATAATCCATGATTCCTCCACTTATCAATGGCAGTAAAACTATACTCCTTTCTGATCAAAGTGCAGTTATTTCTGGAGCCAGTTAGAACAATGGTTACATAATCGCTCAAGGTGGGACAATTTTAATAAATTTTATTTTGAATATGCCAGTAATAACACTCTAAAAGATCTGTCCAAAACTTGTAGATAGCTTTTTATCGTCTTTTATGTTAAACATGCCCTTCTTTTGAAATACATTATTTGTTCCAGTTGATGATATTTGGCTCTTATTTCCACACCTCTACCTTCTCCTTTTAACAAAGACAGGACAAAATGTACTTTTCCCTAAAATCAACTTCTGCAATTTGAAACGTTGTTTAACACTGACGAATTTACACTTACCTAGATTTTTTCTTTTATTCTCCTTTCTAGTATCTTTTCCCCCCATTAATTCCGAGCACATTTACATCATTCTATTTGCTCTGAATACAATCACATTTACTATATCATATGTACTCATTATCTAATTTCTAATTGATTCAAGGGTTATGATATTTTACTAAATGATTCCCATCATATTTCACTATACTGATTATTCACCTGAATATACAGGTTCAGTGTGATATACATTCTGATTTTCTTATTAGCTTCTGTTTGAGTTTGTCACTCCCTTTTATTACAGTATAATTCAGTTTGGTTTCTGCACTTTCATTTTCTTTTTATGTCTCTAAAGTTATTGACACTGAGCAGTTATAAGTTTGACCCTTTTCTGTCAAGGAAACTTTCTTATTTAGTTGGGCTTTGTTACCTTTTTTTTTCTTCGTTGGTCTCCCTTTAACTGTCCCCATCCCTGTCCTCAGCCTCTTTTCCTTCTGTCACTGATAGTTGTGTTACTGATGCACTTTCTCTTGTACATTTAACTTTTCTTTAATGGACTTCAAAGGAGAATTAAAACATTTTTATCAATCAGAAATCTATAATATATGGATATAGTCCCCTCCCTTTCATTTCCCTACAGACCAGGTTTTTTGTTTTTTTGCTTGGTTTGTTTTCTTTTTAATAATACACAAAAGAAACCATTTCCTGCACAACATCCTTCTTGCTATAAAATCCTATTGAGCAAAAAATATATTGAATATTTGGATTTATTTAAGAAAAGATGCAGGAACTGCATAATCTTAAAAGTTAGACAAGGGTAGAATTGAAAAGTAGCAAGTCAAAAGGAAATCTATCATAGACTGTGAAATGAAATCTTTTTGTAAGTGATAATCATCTTAATGGGATCATCTCTTTGAACATCAAATGGGAATGATTTGTGCACAGTATTGAATGTTTTTTTTTATTGCTCTTGTTTGAGAAAAGAAGGGGGGAAAACATTTTTCTTAAAAATCTTTGCAGCAACTTCTAAGAAAATAGGGATTGTTTAACCCTTGAGGGAAACTCAGAAATCATCAAGTTCTTATTATTTAAACTTGATTCACCAAAATAATAACATTGTCTTTGTTAAAGTGAATATAAGATGAGGAAAAAGACTAAACTGATCAGATAGTCAAGATCTGTTTTCAACAATGACTTCAAGGGAGAGTTTATGGTAATGTGTTTCCTCAAACCATGTATATTAAGAATTTCTTTCAAATTAATGTAATTATGCCATACACATTTTTTATATTATCCAGTCTATACTTCTAAGCCTTTTATGTAAGATCATCAATTATTTCATAAAACAAATTGTTGGGAGCCATTCTGAGCCCACTAGTCGACAAAACTCCTGGTGAGGTTAAAGCAAGTTTGCACGGTCTATTGCCAATCAGGTGATGACCGATATCCACCCCCACTCAATTATTTCTGCTTGAGCACTGACCCCTAGGGTACCTTGTTGATCAATATCGGGAGTGACTTGTCCCCTTATTCCGGCCCTGGTATGATGATTGCACCTTATGAAGGAACTTATTGTGGGAACTTCTTCTTTTGATTATGGGAACAGACATCGTGTCTCCAGCAGCTCCTGTTTCCCTCCATACTTTCCCTTGAGCTATGAACAGGCTAATGACCCCTAGTCATAAAAGATTGACCTTTACATGTACAATGCTGTTTCTACCGTTGCATTAGTCCAAGATGTTCATACAGCTCAACATGTAAATCAACTAACCAAAAATGTCTCTCATGCCCTAGCTATTCTAGAAATCATAAAAGTAGACACAAAGGTAAATGCACTCAAAGAGGCTATTCCTATGTATTGGAAATAAGCTAAACTCTTTAAAGGTATGGTTGGCTCTCTGGTGCCATAAAGCATATAACTGGAAAACCAAGTCTTGCCCGGACACAAAGAGCCTAACTTAGAGAGAAAGAACAGATAAGGGCAGAAGATAAGTTAGTACATACACCTTTGCTAACTGATGGTGTATAGCAGCCCCTTCCCTAAGGCCTACTTTCCACAAACACCTTCCCTTACCCTGGCAGCTGTGATGAGGATAGATAAAAGTAGCTACAAACCTATGACTTAATCTTAGTGTTATTATAATGTGAACACCTTGTTATTTTCTTAGTTACTCAACCTCACTATAATTGGGGCAGTTCTGCAAGAAGACTTCTGTAAAACCTGTTTCTGTACATTTTCCAAAAACACCTTATCACAAAGAGCTATCCATTGTAAAAATTCCATTTCCTGATGCCATGTTAACTTTTGACCTATAAATAAAGACATCAAAACCGACAGGACAGAGATGCCTGCCTGGGGATCAGAAAGGATCTCGGGGCTCTCTCACTCTCTTTCGCCAGCACCGTCCATCCTTCAGGGACCCCTGGACCTGTCGGAGCCGGCGCGGCCTCCGACAGCAAATATTTATTGAATATCACTATTGGGCAGTAACTGGAAAAATTAATATAACATGTGCTTATAATTTTTAAATTTAAATCCCAGGACCTTATATTATGAAATAAAGCAAAAAAATATATATATTACTTAATTTTATTCAAATCTGCTTTCGGTTTATGTGATTGGGATGCAATCAAAGTGTATTCAATATTGTGGTATGTTAAATAACTGGGGTCGGTGTTTCCAGATCACCTTTTACTTAATCCTTCCAATAATCTTATGAAGCAATGCTATCAAGCCCATTCGAATAGGAAACAGAAGCTCTGAGAGCAAGTAACTTACCAGTAGATAGTGAGTTATGAACCTATAGTGATATAAATTAGTTCATATAACTAAGAAGTGGATGATCTGAATCAAAGACAATAGTGTCTTTCTGCAAAGTCATATTCTTTACTTACTTCATTATTAATCATTTTTAAAAATTTACCTCATAAAGAAGTTATGCATGAGGAGCCTGGGTGGCTCAGTTGGTTAAGCCTTTGACTCTTGATTTCAGCTCAGGTCAAGATTTCACTGTTTATAAGACTGAGCCCCACATATGGCTCTGTGCTAACAGCACAGGGCCTGCTTAAAGATTTGCTTTTTCTCTCTGCCTCTCCCCTAAGCTCACTCTCTCTCTCAAAATAAATAAATACACATTTTTAAAAATGAAGAAGGTATGCTTTAAAATGTTATATATTTCTGCACTGTTTGAGCAAACAGCCAATTATCCAAAACTGTACTAGCATTTTCCAGAGTGTTTACCTTCTGCTTCCATTCTCTTTTTCAGTCTCCTGATACAAATTTCCTCTAATTTCTTTGCAAATAACAATATTATTGTTATTGATATTGATTATCATTATTGTTATTGATATTGATTTCAATATCATGTCAGCTAATTCACTGTAGTGTTTTCAGGATTGAATAAGTTAATATATGTTGGAGTTGGAATAACATTTTATTATATCTTTCTCCTTCCTAGCTTCCGAACAAATTCAGAAAATGGACATAAAAATTGAGGGCTTTAGAGCTCATAAATATATATTTTATAACTGCATTGCAGATCAAAGCTTGGAATTTAAGTCAACAAAAATATCAGCTTTCAAATTTGATATTTGCACCAACTAATGAACTCACTGCAGCTGATTATGTACTAAAATGTATGCACATAGAGCATTGCAGACTGCCGCATGCTCCGTTAGATTAAAACAACAACAACAACAAAAGTTGGTAGAGAGAAGAGATGTATTCTTTGGCCAGCCCCAAAAGATATGGCATGAGTTCTGATCCAGTTTCCCTATCATTTACAGAGCAGAGAAGGAAAAAAAAAATAGTAATGTGACCCTTTCCATACCAAATTAGATGCAATCAGAAATTCAGGCCAAGCATTTTGGTAGGAATAGCTAATTCTTGCCCAGAATCAAACCTTCTCGTCTTACACAATTACAAAAAAAAAAAAAAAGCAAGTTGAGAAAATGACTACTTTGGTAAAAATCTCTCTTTAAGCAATGTGGTAACTTTTTATGTTTAAATAAATGGCAGAAAGGCTGGCAGAAAGACAAAAGTTATGACTAACTTTGGGTTTTGTTCTTATATTGAAAAGAGTGAGGGTGGGGGTATGGACTAAATGGGTGATGGGCCTCAAGGAGGTCACTTGTTGGGATGAGCACTGGGTGTTATATGTAAGTGATGGATCACTAAATTCTACTCTAGAAACCATTCTTACACCATATATGAACTAACTTGGATTTAATTAAAAAATTTTTTAATTTTAATAAATAATAAAAGAGTGAGCCCTTCTCTTCCACCTCCCTTTGATCCACTCTATTTATGTACTGGAATACAGAAAGAAGACATTTTTTTTATTTTATATTATGGCAAAGTCTAAGGATGGAAAGGAAAGAGTTTGGAAACCACATGCTTTGAATATGATTGTCTACCCTATCCCGTGTTTGGGGAGAGAGAATTTCTGTCATGTCAAAAGCATTGTATTTTGGAGGTTCTTATTTTGGCAGCCTAGCATATAGCTTTACTAATATATGTAAGAACAATGAACATTGCTCCAATATTTCAATCAGATAAGATACTTATTTTATCATAAGCCAAAACCACTAAGGTGGTTCTTTCCCCAAAGGAAAAATGCTCTATTGCTTAGGACGGTCTTTACCTTTAAGTAACAGAAAATTTGACAGCTTGAGATTAAGATGGCTAAGAAATAACACTGATATTCCCTGCACAAATTCTGAAACAATGGATAGAAATAAGGAACCAGGCATATGGTTACCAGAATATTATCAGAAGACAAAGTATTCCTGTTTCTGAATGTCAGAATTAGATAGATTGGTCTAATCACAGGTGGCATTGTAAAACAACAAGTCTCCTTATAGTAAAATCTTGTTTCCTGTTGACAACTGTTTGCCAAGAAAATTATGACAGAGTGGTTGAACATATGTCCAAATCTTTGTTCCAAATACACCAATCATGTAAGTTATTCCTTCTTCCCTATAAATGAGTGAGTTAAGAAATTGAAGGTCAGGGATATTAACTAGCAGATATCCCTCCATGTAGCTGGAAACATCAGGTGTCAAGAATAATTTTGTTTTTTCCCAGTATTCTAAAACTCATTTTATGTCGACCTATCTCCATAAAATATTAAGCCTACAATCAAATAGAAATGTTGTATACTGGAAAAGTCGAGGACTATTTTCATAGTTTTATAAGGTTTTTACATTCATACAAATACTATTTAGCATACTCCCCGAAGACAAGATGGATTGTCTCTAAAATGCAGAAAAATGCATCAAAACAGTTTGTTTACTAAATGATTCCATGAACACTTTATTCATGCCTGAAAAATGTACTTCCAATTCTTATTTCTCCTCTGAAATTATATCTACCCTTGTTTTCAGACATGTCACAGTAATGGTTCAACTATGAGATTCAAAGCCAGCATGAAAACATTAATTTTAAACAATAACTATGGTGGCTTTGGACTGTGTCAATTGGCTAAGATAGAATTTTGTTTCCCAGAATTCTTCTTCTTCTATTATTCCAAGTCAGAATTGGCCAACAGAGAAATATATATGAGATTTGGAAAGCAGAAGTGAGACATCATCCATATTCATCCTCGTGATTAGAAGCAGATATAGCCAGTAGGTTGGCCTAGGCTCTCAATCTCCCCCATGGTTAGAAAAATATGCAGTAATGCTATCAGGTTCACACTAGTCCTCTTCCCCATGCTTTTCATGTAACTCTCTTCTTTCTGGTGATGAACAGTCCCAGTCCTACCAACAGACACAGAGACAGAAGCCTTCCATAGACTCCTCCACCACTTACCTCTGTTCTGTGATTCTAATCTAGCAGGTGCATATATCTAGTTTCTCAGCTTCTCTGCAAGTTCCTACTTGTCTGCATGCTCCAGGGTAACTAAGGGCTGGTTAGTGACTTTTCTTTAATAACTCAGCTCTCCATTCAAGACCACACGTCCTCTCTTCTTCTTTTAATTGTGTAGATTCTAACTACTATAATAAATCAATTACTTTTCAGTGCTCAGAGTGTTTCTGCTTCTGTGATCAAAAACTTAGTGATTCAAAAGCTTATATAGACAAGTTCCAAATTTGGATATAAATCCCCTACCATTATTGAATTCTTAGAAATTCAGTTGAGAGACTAAATCTCTTTGAAAGTTAAATTTCAAAGACATAAACATCAAAATGAGTTAATGTATTAAACCAAATTCTATTGCCCTTGTAAGTCAAGGTCAAGGACACTAAAACCCTACTTTCAAACTCTCCAACTACTTTTTCTCATTCTCAGCTAGAAAACTTCTTGGATAACTAGGTAGAATCAAGTTTCTGTAGCAAACGCAGCACGGACTCTTTTCCCTGAATAGCTGTGGTATTTCTGGGGCTTTAGATATTTTATACATTAATGCCAAGCTTCTCATAAGTCTTATTGAAAAGAAGGGCAAATGGTTAATAAAGAACACAGATTATGTTGAAGCGGATGAGTGTTAATGTTAGTAAGGGCATAAGTAGCTCTTCGAAAGAAACTTTGCATTTTGAAATAATTATATATTCACAGGAAATTGCAAAATTAGCAAAGAAAGTAAAAAAAAATTAGCACAGAAATATCCCATGAACACTTCACTCAGTAGGTTCATCTTATCTAATTATAGTAAACTATCAAAAATGTGATTTTATTTTGTACATATATATAATACATAACTGTGTAACCATCTCCACAATGAAGATGTAAAATACTCCAGCTCCAAAAGTATCTCCCTAGTTCTATCCCTACACACCCACCCCCAACTCCTTACAGTGTTTAAATCCTGGCAAACACTCTGTATTTCCCATCTCTGTAATTTTTCATTCCAAGAATGTTCTATAAATTGAATCAGATACTATGTGATCTTTAGAAATTGTTCCTTGTCTTCATTCATTAGAAGACCCTTGAGGTCCATTCAAGTTGTGCATTATCGCTCGTTTGCTTCTTTTTATCACTTAGAAGTATTTCCTTGCATGCATGTACCACTAAACTGTGGTACTATTTACCTATTGAGGGACATTTTGGTGTTTTTTCCCCCAGCTTTTCACTGTTAAAATAGCTGTTTAATTATTGTGTACAAGTTTTTGGGGGAAATAAGTTTTAATTTCTAAGGAATAAATACACAGGGGTGGAAACAATAGTCTTATGGTAGTATATACTTGGTTATCTAGAAGCATTTTCCAGAATGGGTGTAATTTTTGTGTTCCCACCAGCAATGTATAAGAGATTCATTTGCTTTGTGTCATTGCCAGCATTTGATATTGACATTACCTTTAATTTTAAGTGTTTACATCATGGTCTAATGGCTAGTGATACTGAACATCTACACAGTTTCATTTCTTTAATGGATAGTGATTCTGAACATCTACAAGTTGCTTTTTGGCTATCCATATATCTATTTCAATAAAATGTTTTTTCATGTCTCTACCTCTTTATTGTCTTTATGCCCAATCCAACAATCTAATTAGATTTTGATTTTTTTTTAATGGGTTGAATTTTAAGAATTCTTTGTATATTCTAGATCCAATTTCTTTCTCAGGGGAATAGTTTATATATATTTTCTCCCAATACACAGGTTGTCTTCTCATACTGTTAGCAGGACATTTTGCAGAGCAGAATATTTTAATTTTTATGAAATCCCATTTAGAATTTTTTTGTATTTTATGAATCATGCTTTTAGTGTCAGTCATGTTTGATTAAGTTACAGGTTTACATTTATATTTAAATCTATAATTCATTTAGAGTTAATTTTTGTATAAGGTGTGAGGTATAGGGTAAGATTAGACCATGATGTAAACACTTAAAACAACAGTTTTGTGTGTGTGTGTGAGTGGTGTGTCTGTGTGAGTGTATCCTACTGCTCCAGCTTGATTTGTTGAAGTGATTATGCTCTATCGAGTTGGCTTTACCTCCTCATCAAAAAGGAGTTAACCTTACTTAAATAGGCATACTTCTGCATTCTCTATTTCATTCCATTGATCTATGTGTCTATCTGTCCTCCAAAATAATGCAAATGTCAAGCTTGAAAGAGAATTTCTGGCTTTAACTATGTTTTTCTTTCCATTATGACATGATATCATGAGGATTAGCTTTAGAAAGGAAGGCAAAAATAACTTGATAATAAAACTATACAATAAATATTGTTGATGTTCTTTATAAAGTTGAGAAAATATGTCTGTTACTCTTTTTCTCATGTTTATTCATTTTTAAAAATCACAAATGGGTGTTTCTGATCAATGGGTGAATTTGATCAATTTTTTTACCTCAATTGTTATAATCATTTGTTTTTTCTTCTTTAGCCTGTTAATATGCCAGATTATATTGGTTGATACTTCAGCTATTAAAACAGCCTGGAATAAACCCCACTTGGCCATGGTGTATCATTCTTTTTTTATGTATTATTGAATTCTATTTTCTAATATTTTTTTTAAGAATCTTGGCATCCATACTGGTGAGACATATAGGCTTGTCGTTACCTTTGTCTTTTGTTTGTATGATTTTAGTATTAGGTTAACATTCATTTTATAGAATGAGTTGGAGAGTACTCTCTTCTCCATTCTCTCAAAGTGGCTGTGCAAAATTGGTGTTAATTCTTTATTTAATCATTTGGCAGACTTTTCCAGAGAAACCATATACAGCTGGAGACATCTTGTTCAGTAAGTATATAGTTATAAATTAAATTCTCTTCATTGTTAGACAGTTTGCATCATTTATTGATATTGAGCAAGTCATAGCAGTTTCTACTTTTAAAAGAATTAGTTCATTTTACCTCATTAGTCAAATTTATATGTGTGGAGCTGTTTGTAATATCCCTTATTATCTTTTATGTTATCAGCAAGGTTTGCAGTGATATTGTTTCATTCTCGATACTAGTAATTTGCATTTTCTTTGTTTCCTTTGCCAATCTCGCTAGAGGGTTGACAATTTTATTAATCTTTACAAAGAATCAGTTTTTGTTTATTGAATTTCTCTATTATTTTTCTGTTTCAATACCACTGATATCTGCTCTTATCTCTATTATTTCATTTTATCTGTTTGATTTGAATTTACTTTATTATCCTGTAATAGTTGGAGGTGGGAGCTCAGATTACTGATTTGAATCTTTTCCTAATAGAAGCATTCAAGGTTACAAATTTCCCTTTCAGCACTGTTTTAGCTGGATCCCACAAATATTGGTACATAGGCTTTCATTTTCAATCAGTCTCATGTATTTTATTTTATTTATTTTATTTTATTTTATTTATTTTATTTTATTTTATTATTTTATTTTATTTTATTATTTTATTTTTTGTATTGCCCTTGAGATTTCTTGGCCCATTGATATTTAAAAGTATGTTTTCAGTTTCAAATGTTTGGAGATTATCCTGTTATACCTGTTATCTAATTTTAATTTAAGTTTGTAGTCAGAGAATGCACTCTGATTTTAATTACTTTAGGTTTTTTAGTTTTGGCACAGTATTTGATCTTTCTTAATATGTATTGCATAGCCAATTGAAACAATGTGTATTCTGAAGTTGTAGGGAGGAATATTCAATAATATTGACTTGATCCTGTTGGTTGATAATCTTTTTGGTTTTGGTTATATATCCTTGATGATATTCTGTCCAATTTTCCTATCATTTGTTGAGATAGAATGATAAAGTCTCCAATTATATTGTGGATATTTGTTTCTTCTTTCATAAGTTTTTCAGCTCAGATTTTTTATGTATATGCATTTAATATTGCTATGTATTGGGGGAATTGAACTTTTATCATTATATAATGTCCACTCTATTCCCAGTAATTTTATTTGTACTGAATCTACTTAATCTGATATTAATAGAGCCAATCCTGCTTTCTTTCTTTTTAAAAAATTTTTTGATCTTCATTTATTTTGGAGAGAGAGAGATACAAACTGTGAGTGGGAGAGGAACATAGAGAGAGGAAAACACAGAATCCAAAGCAGGCACCAGGCTCTGAGCCTTCAGTACAGAGCCCAACACTGGGCTCAAACTCACGAACCCGCAAGATCATGACCTAAGCCGAAGTCAGACACTTAACTGACTGACTTATTTTTTAAATATATTATTTAAAAGCTTTTATTATTTTAAAGCTTTTATTTATGAATATATTATTTTAAAACTTTTATTCAATGCTTGTTTGGGTTTTATAATATATATATACATAACTTACTAAAATCTACTGGTATTGACATTTTACCAGTCTAAGTGTAAAAATCATATATTTCTATATCTCTGGATTTTCTCCAATTTATAGTGTAACTGTCAGAAACATTTCTTTTATATATATTATATTAGATATTGTAGTATAAATTTTTACCATAGGAAATTTGTTGCAATCTCAGAAAAGTATATCCTATGCATAGAATGCATTCCAGACTAGATTGTATAAAGTGCAAAGTATACGTTTTCCTCACTGAGTGTAGAATTATTATAGATGCTGGTCTATATATCAAAATTTTACATATTTACAGAATGCTCTCGAAATTTTTCCATTTCATAAATAATTAATAAGATACTTAAGATAAAAATCAAGATATTTTGTATCATGCATATGATGAGTTAATTTGTCTTCACTCTGTAACATGTCTTTCAATACTGGTGATCTGTAAAAATAATGCTTAAGGAAGCAAGATGGGTCAAAGTCAGAATGGTGGTCATGGCCCTGGAGGTGGCAAGAAGGATGACAAGGACAAGAAAAAGAAATCCGCACCTCCCGTACCAACTAGAGTGGGGAAAAAGAAGAAGAAAACAAAGGGATCAGATGCTGCCAGCAAGCTGCCACTTGTGACACCTCACACTCAGTGCTGCTTAAAATTACTGAAGTTAGAGAGAATTAAAGACTACCTTCTCATGGAGCAAGAATTCATTAGAAATCAGGAACAAATGAAGCCTTTAGAAGAAAAGCAAGAGGAGGAAAGATCAAAGGTGGATGATCTGAGGGGGACCCCAATGTCGGTAGAAATGTTGGAAGAGACCACTGATGACAATCATGCCATCGTGTCCACATCTGTGGGCTCAGAACACTACATCAGCATTATTTCCTTTGTAGACAAGGACCTGCTGGAACCAGGCTGTTCAGTCCTGCTCAACCACAAGGTACATGCCGTCATAGGGGTGCTCATGGATGACACGGATCCCTTGGTCACAGTGATGAAGGTAGAAAAGGCCCCCCAGGAAACCTATGCTGATATTGGGGGTTTGGACAACCAGATCGGGGAAATTAAGGAATCTGTGGAGCTTCCTCTCACTCATCCCGAATATTATGAAGAGATGGGTATAAAGCCCCCAAAGGGGGTCATTCTCTAAGGACCACCTGGCACAGGTAAAACCTTATTAGCCAAAGTAGTAACAAAACGAAACTCAGCCACTTTCCTAAGAGTGGTTGGTTCTGAACTTATTCAGAAGTATCTAGGTGATGGGCCCAAACCCGTTCAGGAAATGTTTTGAGTTGCAGAAGAACATGCATCGTCCATCGTGTTTATTGATGATATTGATGCCATTGGAACAAAAAGATATGACTCAAATTTCGGTGGCAAAAGAGAAATTCAACGAACAATGTTGGAAATGTTGAACCAGTTTGGACGGATTTGATTCAAGGGGTGACGTGAAAGTTATCATGGCCACAAACCGAATAGAAACTTTGGATCCAGCACTTATCAGACCAGACCACATTGACAGGAAAATTGAGTTCCCCCTGCCCAATGAAAAGACTAAGAAGCGCATCTTTCAGATCCACACAAGCAGGATGACGCTGGCTGATGACCCTGGATGACTTGATCAAGGCTAAAGATGATGTCTCAGGGGCCGACATTAAGGAAATCTGTGCAGAAGCCGGTCTGATGGCCTTGAGAGAACACAGGACGGAAGTAACAAATGAAGACTTCAAAAAATCAAAAGAAAATTTTCTTTATAAAAAACAAGAAGTCACCCCTGAGGGTCTCTACCTGTAGCCACATTTGCCTTCAAGGAGACGGTCGGGAAGCTGCTGGAGGAACCACGTTCCAGCTGATCTTTCTTAGCAACCCCCTCCATGCCCCTTACTGAGTCTGATGTGTAGGGCGCCCCCCAGGCTGCCTTCATGTGTCGGCCACATGCAGTGTTCTCCCCTCAATAAAGTGACTTCCTCCTCAAAAAAATAAAAATAAATAAAAATAAAAAATAATAATGCTTAAATCCATAATGCTAATAAAAAAATTTTATCATAGGATTCAAGTTTATTCTAACTATTCAAAGAACTCATAGTGGGCCTTTTGCTTCCTCTTAAACATATATTTAAGTGCTTAGAAGTGAAAACACTAACACTTAGAAGGAAAACACATCAATAACTTATAAATACTTAAGTGACCTCTTGAGAATCAATAATATTGTAAATTATCCTCTTTTCTGGCTTAATTAATGAACAGCATACATATAAATGTGTGAAATCTCTATGGCATCAAACTATCATAATGTAAAAATGTAATTTTTTATTATTTATATCTTCTTAATGTAGTGAATCCTATTTTGAAAAATATTATGTAAATGTTTAGGACATGCTAAATGACTATGTTTACATGAAAGCCTAATAAGGTAATAGTAAATAAATATTATTATTTAGAATAAAATTATTGCTCCATAATACTATTTGCTAAGAAATTTTCTAATTAGTTTATAAAGAATAATACTGTAAGCAAAGAAGATTTGAGCTCTGACATGTAAAGTTCTTGGAAATATCAGTTCCATCCTCACGAAAAGATATCTTAACAAATGGAAAATCAATAAAGTTTTAGATAATCAGAGAAGTGAGGTCACAGGCTTAACTACAGAAACCAAAGACAGAACGTCTTGAATAAATACAGAGAAAAATGACTTTCCTTATAGAGAAACACCAAAAAAAAAAAAAATTACCTTAACTTCCTCATCATAAACCATGCAAACAATAATAGATTAAAGTATTTGAAATGTTGAAAGAAAAACACCAAGATAGAATTCTGTATTAAGTAAAAATATTCTTCAAAATTCAAGAAGAAATAAAACTTTTTTCAGAAAAACAAAAGTACACAAAATATTTTATTTTTTTATTCTTAATAATAATGACCTAATAGATAAAAGTTTGCTCAAAATAATAGTAGAAACAACATTTTGGGTAATTATAGTATGTAGATAATGGAATGAATGGCAATAATGTCACAAAGATAGGAGGGAGAAGTTGGGAATATTCTATTATATGGTACCTTATATGGTTTAATATTCTATTATGTTATATGGTATAATATTCTATAGAGTATTCTATTATAAGGCATCAATATTATATGGTATAATAACCATGAAAAACAAATTTAAAAGACATACAACATATGAAGAAATGGGAGACAATAGTCAAAAATGCTCAATTAAAACCAGAAAAGTATAACTGACATACAATATCCTGTTAGTTTCAGGTTTACATTTTAGTATTCATATTTTTATACATTGTGAAATAATCCCCATGATAATTTTGATCCCTCAACATACTAGAGTTGTTACAATATTATTGATTATATTCCTTATGCTGCATATTATCTCTCTGTGACTTAGTCATTTTATAACTAGAAGTTTGTACCTCTTAGCACTTCACTAATTTCACTTGCACCCTTAACCCCTCCCTGCTCTGATAACTAACAGACCGTTTGTTTCCTGCATCCAAGAGTCAGTTTGTTTTATTTTGTTGATTCATTTGTTTTATTTTCTTAGTTTTTTTGATTCTATATATGAGTGAAATCATATGGTATTTGTCTGGCTTATTTCACTCAGCATTATACTCTATTTCCATCCATGTTGTTGCAAATGGCAAAATTTCTTTCTTCTTTACTTTTTTAATGTCTTATTTATTTTTGAGAGAGAGAGAGAGACTGAGTGCGAGTGGAGGAAGGGCAGAGAGGGAGACACAGAATCCTGAAGTAGGCTCCAGGCTCTGAGCTCCAAGTTGTCTGCACAGAGCCTGATGCCGGGCTCAAACCCACAAACCATGAGATCATGACCTGAGCCAAAGTCAGGTGCTCAACCAACTGAGCCACCCAGGCACCCCTCATTCTTCTTTATAACTGAGTAATATTTCTGTGTGTATGTGTGTGTGTGTGTGTCACATATTTTTTAATCCTTTCACTCAACAGTAGACACTTAAACAGTAGACACTACATCTTGGCTCTGCAATGAACATAGTGGTGCTTGTATCCCTTGTAATTGGTATTTTCATTTTCTTTGGATAAATATCCAGAAGTGGAATTGCTGGATTCTATAGTAGTTGTATTTTTCATTTAGGGAGGATCTTTGCCAGGAGTAGAACTTCATCACCCACCTGATGGCACAGCCCAGGGGGTCAACAAGAGAAGACTGCACAGCGGTTCTCTGAAGGTGAAGCTACTGATATCTCTTCTGCTATTCAATCAGCTTATTTTTCTTACTGAGTATTTCCCTATGACTCGGCAGTTAGCTGATCATTAAAGGCACTTTAAAGAAAACACGTCCCTGTAAAAGGTTACAGTAGGGGTAGGATACTAAGAAAGCCATCACATCTTAATTTCTCTAAAGAATAGACTCTACCTGTCATGCTTCAATTTCTCTAAAGACTAGGCTCTACCTATCTCAGCTATAACAAATGAAACTAGCAATATAGAAAACAGAATTAGCCCTTTAGCTTGTTAGGCATAGAAATAGTAAGATTAAAGATTAATTCTAAAAAGTAAAAGAGCAGAAAGGCAAGGAAATAACCAGAAAGTTTCCTCACGGATGAATTCCCTGGAAAACACTCTGAGAATAAGAACAAAAGCTTGATCCAAACATACAGGAAGTAGAAAGCATATATAAGCTTGCTGAAGAATCAATAAACTGTCCAGACTGGTTCACTCGAGCTGTCTGTGTCCATTCCTTCTCACCAATGCCATCCACCCTTCAGGGACCCCTGGATCAGCTGGAGCGGGACTCCGGCAGATCTTCTATACTGTTTCCATAGTGATTTCAAGAATTTACATTCCTACACAATGCACAAGTTTTCCCTTTCCTCCATATCCTCATTAACAATTGCTCTTTTCTGTCTTTTTGATAATTGCCAATCTGGTAAGTGTGAGGTGATATCTCAGAGAAGTCAGACACAACAGATCACAGGTTATGTGATTCCACTAATAGAAAGACAGAAAGTAAATCACTGTCTCCTAGAGCTAGAGATGGAAACAAGGAATGACTGTAAATGGGTAGGAAGGATCTTTTAAGGGTGATGAAAGAGTTCTAAAATTGGATTGTGGTGATGGTTTCCTAACAATGTAAATTTATTAAAAATCACTGAATTGTAAAAAAATAAAATACATAACCCACAAAGAACAACAACAGCAACAACAACATACCAGAGAAAGCAGAGAAGAAGACAATGTGGATAATATCTTGAAGTCTCTTTTTGGGGTAAAAACAACTATGGGACATAAAGTCAGCCTCAAAAAATAGTCTATTTTGGGATTTGGGTTATTAAACAATGATGATTTTAATTAAGTCAATAATTGTATTTTCATATAAAGCAAAATAAACTAAAAACTCAAGAAGCAAAGAGAGCCTTGCTGTTAAATAATTGTCATGGACAATAGCTTCTGTGTTTCAAAATAACTTGTACTGTTGTAGACAGCTTTAAAAGTCATGATTTGGGATGAAAGTATGCAAATGGGCTTGGATAGAATTTTTTAAACAGAAAAGAAGAATATGCTTTGAAAAAGTAAAAAAGAGACATAAATGCTTTAGAAATTTACAGAGATGTTCATTGCAAAGTTAGGGAGAAACCACTTTGCTAAGATTACACCAGATTGTGATGGGTCTTTAAATCTGTACTTAGCTATGCCAAGAAATTTAAGCTTTTTTGGTTTGTAAATTATAAAATATTGATTTCACAAGAGAGAACATGTTAATGGCATTTTCGAGTATATGCAAAAATCAATATTTTATAATAATGACAGTAATGGTCATATACACTGGAAAGAGGCATAAAAATGTAGGTTGTGGGAAATTTTTGTTTGAAGACCAAGAGGTAGTAATAAATGAAAGTCTTCCAAAGATATGAAGATGAAAACAGTTAACACAGAGATAAATCTGAGTGAAGATAGAAAGAAGCAGTATCTTTTTCTTTCTAAAACCATGAGTTGGAACTTATATGTGTGGATATGGGGGTTGAGTGTCAGTTTAAGAGAGGCAAAGTCAGGGACAATAGAAGATAACAAGAGAAACAAATATTAAGAATCAGTTGAAGGCATAATGACCAAAAATTGACAATAGTTTTAGTATAATAAAAGAGAGAAAGAAAATTTGGGAGTATTTCAAGAAGTAAACCAAAGCTAACATTAGCAGGGAGAATTAGGATTTTGCTTCTGACTTTGGAATGACTTCATACCATCAGGAAAGGGTATCTGCTTTGAGATTTTACTTCTGTTCACAATTTGATGATCATAATTGTTCATAAAATGAACAAGTATCACCAAATAGTATTTATATTATTATGTTTTCTTGTTCATAGAAACCAATATATTTCATTGTACTTGCCATTATGGTATTGTGCTTTGTCATGGCCAGTCCTCTTTTTTGGATATGGAGTATATTTGCCTGTTGAAAAATAGTAAATTATATAAGAATTAAGGTATTGTAAGAATGTCATTCAGAGTTATCAAGCCAATGTGAATAATGAATACAAATATTTACTAAGAAATGACCATGATGGATTTCATCTGCACAGTAATATCATATGGTCAACAAGAAAGAAATACACATGTTAGATACTCAATTTTATGATTTCAAATAATTATGGGTTGAATATTTTATAGCATACAAAAATAATTCTATGGAATAACACAGAGTTAAACATTTACCAGTATTTTGGCATATTAATTGTCCAATTAATGTGTGTTGCATAAATTTTACAATTTAATATTCCACTGTCTAAAAGATTGGTTTAAGTGAGATTGTTTACTATATTGAATTGAGCCAGATAACTTAATGATCTTTTTATAGTCCTCCAAATCGATGAGATTCCTAAGACATAATAGAGATAAATGCAATTAAACAAAAAAGCTTTAAGGCTGTTATTCTTAAATTTATTACTTCTATAGCTATAAAAACTCCCTTCATTTAAAAGGCTTTCAAATAAAAGTTATTTAGAATATAACACATTTCCCCCCAAATTCTATACCAAGCAATAAAGTAAAAGTATTAAATATGGAAATTACAAAAGACTAATGGCATGAAATATATAAGTTCCAGAAAGTAATGTGACTTGTTCAAAATAATAGAAATGGTAGACCTAAAAAGCAGGGCTTCTGACTTTATCTACAGTGTTCTTTCCATTATGACATTCTCTCATGAGGATTAGCTTTAGAAAGAAAGACAAAAATATATCTTCATGAGATAAAAAATAAAGAGAAGAATATTAGTGAAGATATAGACAAATTCTGGCATTGGGATCAGCAATTCAAGTTAACCTAGTTTTGTAGACTTAAATTATTTCCATAAAATTTCAGCTAAAATTACCTGAAGATAAGGGTTATAGAAAGTGAAATGCTTTATATAATATAATGTAACAACTGCTATAATTTTAATAGGGAGAGAATCTTTTGTAACTATGCTTACACAACTTAGTTTCAAACAAAAAACAAATGGTAATTCTAAACTCTAGTTTTTATCTACAAACATGATTGCATGTGAACAGAAAGGATTCTAGGGTTACAAGAGATGATCAAGTAGAGACGCAAAGAAGCAGGTGGACTAAAGAGAGGTTGAGGTTGTGTGACTTGATCTCTCCATCCAAATGTAATATGGTTGCTATAAAAATAAGAGAGGATGTAAGGAAAAAAAAAAACAAAACATTCGTGACCAGAATTAAAAATTAGAAAGGGCTACTGTTTAGCTATGAGAAAGAACGACATTCTTACCCTTGTGACAAAATAGGTAGACCTTGAGTATATTATACTAGGTAAGTCAGACAGAGAAAGACAAGTACTGTATGACATCACTTCTATGTGAATCTTAAAAAGCCAAACTTGGGACATGTAGGTGTCTCAGTTGGTTAAGTGTCCAACTCTTGATTTGGGTGTAGGTCATAAACTCATGATTCATGGGATTGAGCCCCCAGTTTGGGCTCTAGGCTGGGAATGGAGTCTGCTTGGGGTTCTCTCTCTCCTTCTCTCTCTTTCTCTCTCTCTCTCTCTCTGCCCCTCCCCACCTCTATCTCTCTAAAAACTAAAATAAAAAAGAGAGTAAATACCATAGTACAGTTTTCATGATCAGGCCCTATGTGGAGTATTGGTTTCAGTTCCAGAAAACATATTTAGTCTGCTTTATATGTCTTGATGGATGAAGTACCTGAAAATCTTGATATTAAAATAAGAAAGAAAGAAAAGAAAGAGATTTGAAGAACTGAAGACATTTACCGTAGGGAGGAAAAAAAAAAAACTTTAAAGGAAAATATTGACTTCCTTTACTACTTGGGAGACATCAAAGGTTTTGATGTGATGTGATGTGATGTGATATGATGTGATGTGATGTGATGTGATGTGTGTGTGATTCCACTGGAGTGATAAGATAGATCAAAGATATAGTTGAAACTATAGGAGATGCTTTAGGTAAATTTGTGTAAATATTTTCAAAACAATAAGGTATGAAACAGACTACTTAAAACTAAATGAAAATAATGTGTCCCAAGCATGGAGAAAACAAATATTCAGATATGCAGTGATATTTTAAACTTAAATCACCAATAATCTCTATTTTTAACTTTTAAAAAGTTTATTTCATATTTGTATAAACAGTGACACTTTTGTATTACCTGTTTTTTTTTTTTCTTTTTACTTTTGCTCACCCATAGAATTGTACCTAGAGATCCACTTTTTATTGAAATAGAAGAGTGTTGAAGTATTTATACAGAGCCAAATTACATTGCGAGTATGGGAAAAAATTAACTCTAAAGATTCTAAGTACAATCAATTTTCTCCTTATAAATCTGAAATTAAAATTGTTTACTTGTCTAAACTTGGTTAAAACCGTGAATTACTAAACATGTTGGATATTCCTTTTTAAAAATATTTAAATGTGTATTTAAATTTAGGAGAGAGAGAGGAGGAGGGGTAGAGAGAGAGGAAGACACAGAATCCAGAGCAGGCTCCAGTCTCTGACCTATCAACACAGACTCCAAAGAGGGGCTCAAACTCACAAGCTGTGAGGTCATGACCTGAGACAAAGTTAGACGCTTAACCAAGTGAGCAACCCAGGAGCACGTATGTTGGATATTGAGGAAAATAAAGAGGTCACTAGTAGTGGTCATGTGTTCTTTTTGTAGTTTTGCTTTAGGACCTGCCCCTGTTCCACTAAATTCAATTCTGGTAGGGTTCTGGATCAAATATCCCTCCCATATTCCCCACAGGAAGAAAATATGAGCAAGGGTGCAAAGTTAGATTGCTCTATTTACTTGGACACAGTAAGATAGAAATGATGTTATAAAGGCTTTATTGGTACCATAGCAGCCACACAACCCTACTCCACCCTATATATTGGAGCCCTAACTGGTGGAAGGGCATAATTCTTGAATATTTAGTTATCTACCATTGATATAATGTAGAAAGAGCCTGTTTGGGAATGAAACAAACATGGAGGAAAGCATAAACAGGAGAGAGAGAGAGAAATAAGATATATTCCTAGACACACTGTTGCACTCCTAGATGCCGAAGATGTCATGTCAGATTAGACCTTGGATCAACCACTAATATAAGCCAACAATAAATCTCCTTTGTTTATGCCACTTGAGTTGTGTTTTTGTCCCTTTTAATTGAAAAAGCCTTGACCAATATAGATCCTATACCTCTTTTTTCCTCAAATGTAGAGCCCAAAGCAAGCCCTCCACAACCTATTCACTCATTATTTTTCTTCCCCTAGAGCCCATTCCAGTTGATCCCTACCTTTCCTAGCCCAACCAAAACCAAAAACGCATTTCACACAAAATGTATTTCCTCAGATCTTAAGGTCATGTTGCTTTCTTTTGACATATGATTTTATATGTCAAGGTCTAAGATGAGAGAACAAAAAAGATAATATGGCAAAATTATTATTTTATTTTAAATTGTAATCTTTACTTTTCATACTCAACACTAATGGTATTGATTAAAAACTAGTTTAAAATGTCAAGTATCCTTGCTTAATTTTGTACATCTTCAGAGGATTTTTTACCCTCGGTATTGTATGTTCCATGGCCTAGACACTCTCCAGGAAAGTCCCGTAGTGAACCAAACTTAGGATATAGGTGTCGAATGTGGTAAAATATTAAACTTACAGTACCTGAGAACTCAAGGCTTTTATGTTGTTGCTGTTATTTTGTTTGTTTGTTCACTTTTGGTCATTCATTTCCAACCAAGTGAATGGACTGTTTCTCAAAGGAACATAAACATTCAACTAATTTCTGTTTTTCAAACACATATACTCATTTCTGCAACCTTAGGCTACATTCTGTGGTTTATTTAGTCACCATCCTTTACTTATTAAATTAACTACGCTGAGTGGCTTGTGTTGTCTGCTTTAGTACCATGAGAGGCTAAGCACCTCAAAGTCTCCCTAACCAGCACTGAAGTGTTTATTTTTCCCACGACTCATAAAGAAGTAACTAATACTAGTGCCACACAGAGGCCATTGCATCCAGTGAAGACAAAATGCTCCTTCAAAATGAACCAGTTTCATGATGGCAATAACATCTAATTTGAATTCGCCTACTTTGTCTGCTTGCACTGTTTGGTATGAGTTAGCAAGTGTAGTACTGCTGTGAGTTCATAATTGAATTAATTATTCCCATAATGGATATCTCTCTCTTCCTTCCATAATGTCTATTCCTAGGCTATAATGTTCTGTAATTGATATCAAGCATTTTAACTCATGTTGAGAGGGACATACATATATGAGGACAAAGGGGGGATGGTAATGGTTTATATATAAAAGCCAGGTATACTTTATTTACCTCTCTGAAAATGACTTTTATCATTGGCAATCAAGTTGTTCACACATAAGTATCATCTGCCTTCATTATGTCCACCTAAATTAGATGTCAAATTTTGCAAAGTATGTGATCAGATATTTAACATCTTTTCTTATTATTACCAATTCATAAGATGAATTCATATGATGTTTATCTGAAATTTCCACCTATAAATGCTTTATTATCAAAATCCCAGCTCAAAACAATATGTCCTCTGGGAATAATTTACTTCAGAGGGTTTAAATTTACTCATTTAATTTTTTTATTTCTCATTTACTTTCTATAATTTATTATTAATTTATACATTGTGATATTAATCTCATATTTTGCATGTATTTGATATAATACTAAATTATAAGCTATTTGAAGGAAATGACTCCTACATATTTATTTTTCATTTTCCTTTTCATTTTGGAATCTGGAATTATGTAAGCATTAATTAAACATTTGAACTTAAATGCTGAGATACATTTATTTTTGCATCATTTGAACATTTTTGGATGAGCTAGTTCTTATTTAGAAGACAATTTTATACTTTCAAATAAAACTGATATTGTCTATATTGGCAAGAAGAATGATTTAGATAAACACATGTTAATGAACACACAAATACGGGGGCGCCTGGGTGGCTTAGTCGGTTAAGCGTCCGACTTTCGCTTGGGTCATGATCTCGCGGTTCGTGGGTTCGAGCCCCGCGTCGGGCTCTGTGCTGACTGCCAGCTCGGAGCCTGGAGCCTGTATCAGTCTGTGACTCCCTCTCTCTCTGACCCTCCCCTGCTCACGCTGTCTCTCTCTCCTAGAAATAAATAAAACATTAAAAAAAATTTTTTTAAAAAATGAACATACAAATACGTAAGGCAAAGCACATGCTACCACACCTACAAAGTAAAATTTGCACTTGTCCATGTATGTACATTATATATATAAATATATATGTTTGTTTAATTTATTTATAAGTAGGTTCCATGCCCAACATGGGGCTTGAATTCATGATCCCAAGATCAAGAGTCACATACTCTACTGACTGAGCTAGCCAGGCACTCCTTGACCGTATCTAAAGGAGTCATGCTGCTAACCTTTTTATAAAAGAAGTTAGAAAAGTCAAAAGAGGGTTAAAGATAATGAGAAGGTAATTCTAAAGAAAAGATATAAAGAAAACTAAAATATGTGAATGTAAAAAGAGGAATTACCAGGAGACTTTAGAATTTTTTGTTGCTAAGCTTTTGTGGTATAGAGGGATAGAAACACGAAATTGAAGTATGCCAGTAAGACCAGAATTTCTCAATATCTTTCATTATCAGTTTCTTCACATGTAAAATGTGATAGTAGCAATACTTCTTAGGAACACTTTAAGGGTGTATGTCCACATACACATATTTGTTAACATATACTGTTACATAGTGATAAAAGTTTATCAAATAAGAATAGCTTACAAAAGAACATAAAAAAACTCACTTTAAATTCTAAGGACAAACATTTTCTGTATGGGAATGAAATTTACAATTTTTTGATTCTCTTATCTTTCCCAATAACACTTTCCTCCTGCCACGAATAGATACTAATTTTAAGAGGTCTGAAAATATCAGCGGTGCTTTTTGGAACATTTCTTCTGTGTCCTCATTGTACAACAAGACACCCGAACATCAACAAAAATTGCTGAGGTTCTCTGAAGCAGGTAGGCCTTTGTCTGCTAGGAAACTCTCGGGAAACAAAGTCTGCTCCTGCATATTATAACAATAAAACCATATTTGAGTATCATGGTTATATGATATAACACTGTTATTCTAGGCTCTTTCTGAACATTTTTTATCTTTTATTGCCCACAGTTTTAAAATGACAATGACAAAGGGGCATCTGGGTGGCCCAGTCAGTTGAGCATCCAATTTTGACTCAAGTCACAATCTTGCACTTTGTGGGTTTCAGCCCTGCATCAGACTTTGCTGTCAGCTCAGAACCCACTTCAGATCCTCTCTCTCCCTTTCTCTGTCTCTGCCATGTTTGTGCACATGTGCTCTCTCTCTCTCTCTCTCTCAAAAATAAACAAATATTAAAAAAATATAAATAAATAAATGATAATAACAATGACAATTATCCCTTGGCTATTTGTAATGATGTCAAGTCAAATCATAATTACGTGTTTAACTTAAATCCTTAGACACTTGAAATAATATGCTCCTTTTTTTTTTTTTTTTACAAAAATCATGTTTAATACTTAGTGGTTAGATATGCTATTTAGAAAAACAATGCATATATGTTATTTCCTAACATTTACCTGACCATGCAGTCAATATGGCATTACATAAAATCTGATTTACATAGATACTCAAATTGATTTCCTAAACCTAATTAGGAATGATTTTTATGATGATCTTCTAAGAGGTCATTGCATTGAAAAATATTCCTTAGGGCATTACCAGACAGATATTTAATGTTCAAGTACTTGGAAAAAATGTCATCAACAGCTTGAAGACATTAAGCTAAACTATTTACTTTACAATAACATCAGTGGGAGTAAAATCCAGTTATCTCTACCACCTTTCAATTCTTGCATTTTCCCTTTACTCAGCCTGTTAAATGATACTCCTTTTATATGAAATATTTCAATAGGGAGCTTTAAAGAATTAGTTTCCAACACTTAAATGATCTACATTGCACTGACACAAAGAATTTTATTATGATTGGGAGAGAAAAACTTTGGTTCCCACATATCCATTTTTTCCATTGTTCATGGCAAGATCATTGTGAAACTAAGTATTCGTTTACAGTGAAACACCAACAAAATACATATATATTCTTATATGATGCAAGTGACTTAAAACTATGTTTTGATATATTTATCATTTTCCTTTTTATAATAGTTTTACACTTGGGTGTATACAAAAGAGGCACTTGTGGGGGTGGTGGAAAAGATACTGTTAAATGGCTAAACAAGCGACATCTAGTATAATGGATGAGGAAATAAAGACATGCTAAAATGTTCCGCCAAAATTCTAAGATGAAAAACAAAACAACTGTGGGTGAGATATCTCTCCAGATCCTCTCTTCTCTCTCTCAATATCTATAGAAGATGATAGATGATAGATGGATGGTTGGATGGATAGATGGATAGATGATAGATAGATAGATAGATAGATAGATAGATAGATAAATAGATATTCCAGTGAGACTATCTAATCTACATATAGCTACCTATATGTATATCTATCTATTTCAGTATTTATATAGGAGCATACTGATATCTCTATAGATCTCTCTTTCTCTATCTAAAGATATCTCTCTATATATCCACATATATGAGTATGTCTACAAGATATATGTTATCTATCTCTCTCTCTCTCTATCTATCATCTATCTATCTATCTATCTATCTATCTATCTATCTATCTACCTATTGCAGTGATATCACACACACACACACGCACATATATAATCCAATGATTTTACCAATGTGGTTCATATTCATATTCATTTGAATCAGAATTATTGGTACTTTAAAGAACTGTTTTGGAAAACCAAACCTCATCATTAACTTCAAAGATAGAACCTATCTTGTATCACCACGCTTTAAAGTAATCAATCAATTGGATGTGAACCATATATGTTTATAAAATAGAGCTGGTGGGCAAGAAAAAAATGACAACATAAAAAAAAACTATAAAAGCCTAAAGGAGATGCACATAAAGTATCTAAATGATATTATGAAATGTGAATCTTGAAGTATATTTTTAAGCATACATATATTTCTACCCTAGATCTAAAACATAATTGAACCAAAGAGAATAATCATAAATGTTTGGGAATATGTAATTTACATTTTAAATAAGGATATTTTTTAAAAAGGCCATTTGCACATATAGTCTAAAATAAATCTGGAATTAAATATACTATTTTTTCTCAGCAAAACCCAAGAATTATACTGTCTGAGAGAGGAGATTGAGGATTTAAAGCAAAGTAGAAAAATAAAAATATCCCACAAATATTTTTTTATTGGAGTGAGAAAATAGTAGAGTAGCTCTTAAATTATCTATCCAGATGTGGGAAATTTGTATCACTTATTCATCTAATTGTAGAGAAATATGTGGTTAAATGTGAGCTTTAGGAAACATAAAGCTATAAGCAAGGACCTGGAAGACAACAATAGAATTAACAGATTCACAAGAGGAATAGAGGAATAAGTAGCATCATAATCACTCTAATACATAATAAAAATAAATAAGTACATAAAAGGAAAACTATTAAGAAAAATAAATAGCAAACAGAAGTCAGATCATGGAAACATATTCACTTGTTCCATAAAAATAAACAGAACGATAACTTCTATTAACAACAATAATGTCCAGTTATAACAAGGACATTAAATACTACTCTTGGTCTTAACCAAAAGTTCAAGAAGTGATAACAACAAACATATTATATATGTTAAACAAAGTTGGGTATAGAAATTTACTTTTTTTTTTTTAATATTTTTTATTTATTTCTAGGAGAGAGAGAGAAAGACAGCGTGAACAGGGGAGGGTCAGGGAGACAGGGAAACACAGACTCTGAAATAGGCTCCAGGCTCCGAGCTGGCAGTCAGCACAGAGCCCAACGCGGGGCTCGAAACCACGAACCGCGAGATCATGACCCAAGCGAAAGTCGGAAGCTTAACCGACTAAGCCACCCAGGCGCCCCTAGAAATTTACTTTTAAAGAGTAAAAATAGAGAGAGAGAAATGGGGAAGGGTACAAAAATTATATCAGGAAAATAAAAACAAAATGATATTAGTACCTATATCAGATGATATGAGAACAAAAATCATGGGCATAAGGAAATATAAAATTATATGAAACAAACATTACCACTGTTTAAACAGTTTATAAATGCAGAAGAAACGATGAAGAAATTGTAGTCTAAAACTTAGTACACATTTTCCCATTCAAAGGATTACTATCTGGTGGCCAAGAGCTAGATCCAAATATAAAACAATATCTTATTTCATTAAAATGACCAGAATGTGAACTTGTCAATAATTATATAAAATGAAGTAAAAAACCGAACGAGCAGTGCAGCAACTTGGAGCAACATACTTTTGAAATGCATGGACTCAAACACCAAATAAAAGGGGAAAATTGAATGAATTCCACTGGAAAATTGCTGTGTGGGACAAAAATTCATGACATACTCAGAGCTGTTTTTCCTCCATACTTGCCTAAGATGTGAAAATATTGCCATTCTGAAATTTCAAGTCACTGATTTCAGCCCTGACATAAATGGTAAATCTATTCTTTATTGGGTAAGTAAATTTCGATAAATACAGAGATGGTAGGGGAAAAAAAACCTTAAATTTGATAAATTTATGCTAAATTAAAGGTACTATCTTATATACGTTATATAAAATGCAATAGTTAAACTCACCTATTGATTTTATGGTTTTAAATGGAAAGATAAAAGATCATTTGACTAAATGTATTAAATATTTTCATATTAAAGACAGCTTACCTCACTATGAATACGAGACATAGCATTTAAATTACATCTTGGTTAAACACTCAAGAAACTTGAGTGTTGGGGCGCCTGGGTGGCTCAGTCGGTTGGGCGTCCAACTTCGGCTCAGGTCATGATCTCGCAGTTCGTGGATTCGAGCCTCGCGTCGGGCTCTGTGCTGACTGCCAGCTCAGAGCCTGGAGCCTGCATCTGATTCCGTGTCTCCCTCACTCTCATACTGCTCACACTGTCTGTCTGTCTGTCTCTCTCTCAAAAATAAATAAATAAATAAATAAATAAACGAGAGAAGCTTGAGTGTTTTGGCTTTGAAAAGTTGTAGGTGTTAAAATGTTTAAATATATTATGCTGATATGTTGTCCTTTTAAACTATACAATGCAAATATAGTATCTATTTAAACTAGGGAAATATACATTCATGTACTTTGTATATAATGTTTATATTTTTATTTAAAATATATACAAATATGAATATATATTATGTGAGAAATACATATATAATCCATGTACTCAAATATGAATATATTCATATTTATCATGAGTACCATATGTAACATATGATTTTTAAGATAATCTTCCATATGGTATATGTTCATAGACAATATTACAGAAATGCATTTTATTCACCCATAATTAATTACATTAATAAATATACTTTGTCACATGATAAATACATCTAATAATTAAGTTGCAAGTTGAACAGAAATTTAAATTAATTTATTGAATTAATAAAATATTAACAAAATTAAATAGACAAAATATTTTTTCTTAAGGTATAACTTCATATATATGTGCAGAAAATGTTTTTTTAAATTTTTTTATTTATTTTTGAGAGAGAGAGAGAGAGTGCAGGTAGAGAAGGCGCAGAGAGAGACACACAGGCACAGAATCCGAGGAAGGGCCAGGCCCTCAGCTGCCAGCACAAAGCCCCACGGGGCTCAAACCCGCAGACTGGGGGATGATGACCTGAACCAAAGTCAGACGCTTAACCAACTGAGCCACCCCAGAGCCCCCAGAAAACGTTCCTAACTTTAACTGTTAAACTTACATGTCAGTAACTTTTAATTTATAATATTAAAAAATGATCAGAATTTTAAATCCTTCAAGCTGCATATTCATTTTTCCTGGATGTCCATTAAAAATTATAAAAAACAACATTTATTGACATGCTTCTTTCTTTTTTTTTTTTTTTTACAAATAGTTTATTGTCAAGTTGGTTTCCATATAACACCCAGTGCTCATCCCTACAAGTGCCCTCCTCCATGCCCATCTCCCCCCTCACTCCCCACATCCATCAGTCCTCAGTTTTTGTCAGCATTCAAGAGTCTCTCATGGCTTGCCTCTCTCCCTCTCCCCCACTATTTCCCCCCTTCTTCTCCCCCTTGTTCCTCCATCAAGTTCCTCCTAATCCTCCTATACGTGCAAACATATGATATTTGTCCTTCTCTGCCTGACTTATTTCGCTCAGCATAACACCCTCAAGGTCCATCCATGTTGCTACACATGGCCAGATTTCATTCTTTCTCATTGCCATGTAGTATTCCATCGTATAGATAAACCACATCTTCTTGATCCATTCGTCCGTTGATGGACACTTAGGCTCTTTCCATGTTTTGGCTATTGTTGAGAGTGCTGCTGTGAACATTGGGGTACATGTGCTCCTATGCATCAGCACTCCTATATCCCTTGGGTAAATTTCTAGCAGTGCTATTGCTGGGTCATAGGGGAGTTCTATTGTTAATTTTTTGGGGAACCTCCACACTTTTCCAGAGGGGCTGTCCCAGTTTACAATCCCACCAACAGTGTAGGAGGGTGCCCGTTTCTCCACATCCTCGCCAGCATCTAGAGTTCTCTGGTTGCTCATTTTAGCCACACTGGCTGGTGTGAGGTGGTATCTCAGTGCAGTTTTGATTTGTACTTCCCTGATGAGGAGGGATGCTGAGCATCGTTTCATGTGTCTGTTGGCCATCTGGATGTCCTCTTGGGAGACGTGTCTGTTTATATCTTCTGCCCATTTCTTCACTGGGTTGTTTGTTTCTCGGGTGTGTAGTTTGGTGAGGTCCTTATAGATTTTGGATATTAACCTTTATCTGATTTATCATTTGCAACTATCTTTTCCCATTCTGTCATTGTCTATTAGTTTTATGGATTTTGACACACTTATTTCATAAATAGTAGTATCTAGCATACAAAACATGGCAACACAGAAAGATAAAGGTATTATTTTTTGCATGTGTGTTTGTGTGTGTCTGTGTGTGTATAGAATGTATATGTATTGAATGGAATAAGCATCTTATATACTCATGATTCGGAAAAAAATGATATTTTGCACAAAGTAAAATAATGCAAACCTTAATCTTGTGTGAGATAAAAAAGTAATCCCTTATAGACTCCCTTATCTTCATTATTATATAAAATGTATTCAGTATGAAGGTGGTTACTATATGTTAAAAGCTAAGAAAAGAGTAGCATATATTACTATAGTGTAGATAAAGAAATTAATAAACATAAAGGCAGAAATTAATAAAAGACTTGTAAAAAATAGAAGTATGAATAGATATATAGAAAGGCAGTTTATTTGAAAATCCACAGAAACTAATGCCTTATGTAAATTTTAAAGCAAAAACAAATATAAAAATGATTAAAATTAAGAATAGAAAAGACACAGCCATAGACAAGTAAAAGATGAAAAGAATTAGATGACAATTATATGTACAATAAATTTGAAATATTAAGGGAAATGTGTGATTTCCCATAAAATTATAATTTAAAAATGTGACCAGAAGATAGATCATCTTTGAATGGACCAATTTCCTTAGAAAAGATTGGAAACATTTTAAAAAGTTACCAGAATTGATGACTCCACAGCCTAGTTCTGTGTAAATCTGAAGACATAAAACCATTCTAAATACAATAAGTGTGAAAGCTCCACAACTTACTTGAGATACCATCTTAATTATCCAAAGTGGATAAAGATAATTATTTAAATGACTGTAGACCGATCTCAGTCATAAGTGCAAAAATTATAAAGAAATGTAGCAAAAGGTATAGGAGCCTCACAGGCTACTGATACAAGATGAGTTCTAGAAAACATACAGCCCACTGTTTTCCTGACATATTGTTAAATATTTTCTGATGGGGTGTGTGTGTGTGTGTGTGTGTGTGTGCGCGCGCGCGCACATGCGTGTGTGAATGGGTGCACTCTGGAATTTGTAGAAAATAAATGGATTTCAGTAAAATGATTTTCTGGGATGAGAATCTTACTCCTTTCATTCCTTCATTAACTTTATTCTTTTGATGTCGATCTGTTAAATATGTATATATATTATATATATGTATATATATATAAAACATTAGATGAGAATTGTATGAGAATATATGAGAATTGTATCCTCCAAGGGGTCGAACAAAAAATAATAAAATGTCATAGATGCAAACTGATCACTTTTCAGTTGGCAAAGTTCCACCTTTCGAAGTTTGGAATTTCATTTTAAATAGTGCACTAGATTGTAAATGAACTTATTAGTGTAGTTGAATTTCAAAGGACCGTAAGAGACTGTGGAGTTAATGAAAGGTAGTGCTTTACATTATGCAAGAGGCTACTTTGATGGCTTCTAAGGACCTTGTAGTGGATGCTATGATGAGTGGCTTATATTCCCCTCCAGGAATGAAGGACTGACTCCCCACCTTCTCCTTGTCAGAAAGGCTTCATCTGTCAATGATTTAAAGGATTGTCTCTGTTGAAGAGAATGGCTTTTGCTCAAAATAATGTACATTTCCAGTGATTAATCAATGTTGGGTTACAAATGCCCAGGCTCTATGTCAACCTTGAGACAATTCTAAGGTGGACTCCCAACTTTGGAACTCCCCATAGACACAACTGAAGTCTCCATTCAGTTTGTAGCAGCTCAACTTCTGACCAATGTGTTTATTTATTTTCCCCTTCCCTCTACAGGTGTTAACTCAGAACACTCACTAATAAGTGTTCTGCATGCTAATCTCAATCTCTGAATTGATTTTCCTGGAAATCAAATCTGTAGACAGTTCCAGATGTGGCTTGAAGGAACACACTCTGGAATAAGAGTTTGCAACTACAGTAAAGACCCTATGAACTATGACTGGCACTGGGTGGAACACAGACACCTTGTGGCCCAAGGTTGCACTGCAATTTTTTAACCTTTAAAGTTTTAACCTTTAAAGTGAACTACAATGGTAGAAGGGAATGCATTAGCAGATGTGATTATTCACACATTTGAGAAAGAAGGGGAAATCTGAATTATAAATTAAATAGAACTGGGTGTCTAATATGCACTTTGATTAAACTCTGAAAAAAATAACTAAAAACTAAGCTTGAGAATTGAAAATTAAAGCTAAGTGTGAGAGCTAGAGGTCTTCCTGGAGGCACATACATCTTACCTCAGCAGGCCAGAAAATGCAAAGACCCAGGGAACCACGCGTAGGCTTCTAAGGAGAGTATCTAAGCTTCCAGTGAAGGCCTGTCTCCATTCCCAAACAGATCCTAGCTGGGAAAGAATGGTATTCTGATATATTGAATCAGGATATATAGATTGAGATACTCAAAGATTTTATATTCTCAGAATTCAGTGGGCTGCCTAAGCCTGAACAGATTGTTTATATCTTCATATTCATCTTTAGCTGAAGAGAAGGCAGAGGGCTCCCTTGCAAGATCTAGGCCAATAATTAATATTAGTAACTTAACCATTAAGTAAGGTTAAGTCACATCATAACCCAAACGTAGGCATATTAATCCTGAAAAGAGGGAAATGATTATAGGTCAAGAGACCTGTAGGACTTGACCAGCATGTAATAGAAAATCTGGGAACGTCTACAGGCAACTGAATTCTGAGTGTGCTTGAAAAAGATAGTGAAAATTAAACTTCAAATTTATTGATTCGAGGGTTCTCTTCTAACATATAGGATTAACACTGTGGTGAAGCTCTCAGGAGGTGTGGTGCAAGCATACTCTATGGATGGCTAAAGATAGAGCTCCTGGGAGCATGGAAAAACTGATGGCTTCCATTATATGAGGGAGAAATACTAGAAATTTAATTGTAGATGGAGGAACTAAAGAAGAAATTAAAATGCTCAAAGTCGAGAAATGTTGGAGGGAATAGGCTATGTAAGTAAGACCTGAAAAGTCAGCAGTGGACTCTGTTCCCTGGGAGGTTCTTATGTACCCCAGGACATAATTTATAGAGTATAAGCAGTGGCATGGTGATAAGCACCACTGTATGCTTATGCTGTGGCCCCACTGTAGGTCAGGCCCCACTGATGTAGGAGCTTTTGTGACAAACCTGGACTTACTGACAAATGCCAGTGATTGGATCCAAAACAGTGGATTGCAAGAGGTGACACTTAAGCAGCAAAAATCAGTCTGCATAATCATTAGTATGTGTGTTAATGTTTGAGGGCAGCAATGTGATTTCTGCAAAGTCATAAAAATGTTTACTAGAAAGTTCTGTTCCAGTGACAACAAACAGATGGGCAGGTAACAGGGGCCATACCCTACCCGTAAGTTAAAAAGCAATCGGTAACGGCTGGTGAGAAAACTGAGTGCTATTACCCACCCAGTCCACCACAATTCCCAGTTTATACCCCTGCTAAGCCATGATTCTTAACTTGGAGAAAGAAATACACAAAAATTCCAATACAGTTGGACAAAGAGTTCAACTTGATATTAGCACCGGGGAATCTGAAGTGTCATTACAGTTTCACTGTTGAATAGGAACACATAAAAGCCAGGATATAACTTTAATTTTAGCCCCAGTGCAGCTCCCACTGGGTTAACTGAGTCTGCAGACCCACTGGGGGCTCATATACTTGATCCCAAAATGAATAACTGGGATACACATAATTAGTCAATGCCACAACTCTCAAATGGAATGTAGATGGGCACTAGGAGGTATTATGTTGGAGAAAGCTACATAAACACCTTTAAAACTTCTCACCTTCTTCAGTCAAGATAATAAATCAAACACAGTACAGTATCTAGTATCTGGACATTTTTTCTTAGTATGTCAAAAGTTGCCAAGGAACGCCAAGCAACGCCTTCCAAAATTATAATTCTATTTTGAGCCCATTTGAAGTTGTAAATCAAACTGATTAACTGCTAAGAGAAGTGACCCCCAGAAGAGATGGGACAAGTTGTCCGACCTTTGGCAGAACAGTAGGAGCAAGCAGCCACCAGAGAAGTGAGTATGAAAGACACAGTTAGGAGTTTTACACTGATTTTAAGGCTAAGAGTGGGTTGATGTGAAAATTTCTGGGCAGCCACAGACACGAGAGAATTCAAACCACCTATTAGAAATAAAGTCAAAGAGTTCTCTTTCCAGGACTGTTGGCCCTTTGGGGATTTGGAACTGCAATCAAGGACATATAGATTTCATTTTTCTTTTCAGCTGTATTGAAATAGAGTTGACATAAAATGAACTGCACATATTTAAAGGGCACAATTTAATAAGTTTTGCTATATATATATATATATATATATATATATATATATACTCTTAAAGCTATGACCGCAATCAAGAATTTCTCCTACTATGAATCATGACTCCTAACTTCATTTCCAATGTTTGGATCTGAAACTCATTGTGGGAAGAAGTGACTGAGTCCTGACTGAGTCCTCAAAGGAAGAATGTTGCAACACCACTGCAAGTACCCATGATAATGATTTTCACATCCCTTCCTGAAAGGGAACCACTTGTTCACATCCTTGCCTTGGTTTTGATCACGGGAGAAAATCATTTAGTCTCTTGTGATTAATTAGGTTGTAAGCTGTAGGTGTTTATAGGCATATCATATTCTGTAGCTAGAAGTATTTCTTCAGCCTGAATTAGACTGAAGGAAATTTCCTTCTAATACTAGTTTGTTGGCAAGTTTTTGAAAGGAATGGATATTGGACATTAGCAAATGCTTATTTAGCATATATTTATTTTTTCCTATAATATTTTTATCTGGTTTGTTATCAGAATGATGCTAACCTCATAGAATGATTAAAGTATTTCCTTATTTTCAAATTTTGGAATAATTTATATTGAATTTATATTTTCTTTCATTAAAGACTTGGTATAAGTCCCTTGTAAGGCCATGTGTATCTGGAGTTTTGTTGTGCATTTTATTTAACTAAAAGTCTAATTTTTAAAATAGAGACATGTGCATATCATCTACTTATAATGAGGTTTGGCAGTTTCTTTCTTTGAAAGAAATTAGAAAATTGTCAAATCTATTAACATAAAGTTGTGTATTATTATTATTTATTATTAGTAATACCTGGAAGATCCATAGTTATGCACTTCTTTCATTCTTGGTACTGGAAATTTGCTTTTGCTCTATTTTTTGTTGATCAGATTGGGAAGGTTTTATCAATTTTCTTGATAATTTCAAAGAAACAGCTATTGGTTTCAGAGATTTGAATGAGAAGAAGAATTCAAAATACCATTGCTGGCTTTTAGGATGAATGTGGCTATCTGCGAGGACCAGATGGCACCTCCACAAGTGGAGAGTAAGTCTTGGTCAACAGCCAACAAGGGGGTCTTACAGTTGAACTTAATTCTGCAAATAACAGCATAACTTTGTTAGAGAATCCCAAGCTACAGAAAGGAAGACAATTGACTAACATCTTAACTTCAGCATTGGGAGATCCTAAGTAGTGAATTCAGAGAAAACAGCCATGCCATCCCAGACCTCTGAGGTAGAAGGCTGGGAGATAATAAATGAGTGTTATTTTAAACCCCTAAACTGTAATTTGTTATGCAGCAATAGAAAACTAATGGATAGACAATATTAAGTTACTGTAATTAAGACTGTGTGATAGCAATGCAAAGGTAGACATATAGCTCAATGGAATAGAATAGAGTCTAGCAATATACAAACATAAATATGCAGGCACCATATACATGTATATGTATACATATACGTGTTTACATATGTATATATAAACAAATCCAGAGTCAAATAATTGTCTAAACTAAATTGCAGGAGCAATTCATTGGTATAGGAAAATCTCTTGAAGAAATTATTCTGGAATGATTTGATATTTGCATCATGAATTAATGACCTGACCATTATATCATTCCTTACTTAAAAATCATTTATGGATAGGATAGACCTAAATGTAAAACTAAAATAAGAAAGTTTCTGAAAAGAACAGAGGAACAGTTCTTTGTACCTTGAGATAGGTAAAAATTTCTTGGGGAGGACACAAAAAAAGCAAACCATAAAAGAAAGTGATGATTTGGGCTTGCCAAAATGAAAACTATACAAATCAGGGTGCCTGGGTGGCTCAGTCAGTTAAGCATTTAACTTTGGTTCAGGTCATGATCTCATGGTTTGTGAGTCTGAGCCTCACAATGGACTCTATACTGAGAGCTCAGAGCCTGTAACCTGCTTCAGAATCTGCATCTCTCTCCCTCTCTCTCCATCTCTCTCTGCCCCTCCCCAACTTGTGCTCTGTCTCTCTCTCTCTCTCTCAAAAAAAAAATTAAACAAACACTAAAAAAGTTTTTTTAAAAAGCTTCTGTAAATCCAATTAGGAAAATAAGCAGGAAACCACTGACTGAAGGAATATTTTTGCAGCATATATTTCAGACACAATGCTAATGTATACAATACATAATAAACTCATACAAGTCAAGGATAAAAACACAAACAACCCAGTTAAAAATTAGAAATAAGTATGACCAGACATCTCACAAAAAAGTATATACTTACTGTGAAAATGACAAACATAACTTGGTGAGGACTAGAGTAACTGGGAACCTCATACATTATTGATAAGAGCTTAAAATAGTATAATCATTTTAGAATACTTTTTGGCTATTTTTTAAATTGAACATATTTCTATCCTATTACTCCCAAAATCCCCTTCTATCTAATGTAAATTATAGCATAAACCCACAAGTAATCTTAAACAAGAATTTTCCTACATTTCATTCATAATAGCCCAAATTAGAAATAGCCTTAATGTTTGTCAACAAAAGAAAACACTGTAGTATATTTATTGAATGAAATATTACTTATAAATAGAAAGAAACTCCTGCTGTTATCCACTGCTGGTAAATTCATATAGAATCATTTTGTAAGTGAAAGAAGCTTGATATACAAAAATACAGGCTATGAAACAGTAGAATAAATGAACTAACCTACAGTGATAGAAATAATGCTTGACAGACTGGAAAAATAAGAAGTGCTAGAATTGCAAGTATTGGTATGAGACATACAGTCCAGAGAGTGAAAAGTGGGCAAGTTATTATGTCTTGCATATCCATCACAAAAAGTAAGCACAATGTCTGGTAAGTCTCTGTGTTCTGGAAGCAGCATATTCCTTTTCTAGCTAACAAGGCTTCAGCCAATATATTGAGTGGCACCATCGACAAAAAACATTGACAGTTTTCAGTAGTATCCAAATCAGGAAAGCGCTCTGCAGCAGCTTTGGGCTAAAATATGTGTAGTTTTGCTTCTTGTACTATGTTTTTGGAAGTATTCATGCTGGAAAAAGTGCCATGTGGAGTTAATGGCAAGCCCCAGTAGGAGAAACAAAATGAATCCTTTCAGTGGTCTGGAGTAAAGCCAGGGCGTTTGCAATAGGGGATTATATAACTTATGCAAAATTGCTTTTGACACACGGCTATTGAAATGGAGCTTCTGACCATCAGACACAAAAGAGATCAAGAGGCCAAAACTTCCTATAATGAGCTATCATTCACCAACCACACCATAAGGACAAGTCTACCAGCAGTGTGTTGAAAGTTGGAAGTGGTACATCCAGGGTGAAATAGGAGCTGGACCCGAGTATAAACAAGTACTACTTCCATGAGCAGGTCACTCATACTATCACGTCATCCATCACCATTTACTAACAATGAGCAGCGGCTGTGTCTTCATGGGCATTCCTTATGGCCAGCTGACACAGGGGGAAATAGCCCAAATTTGGTTCCCAGTTGTGAGATGGTTTGGAATGTGGGTTGAGGGTAAGAGTTATGGTGACTGCGTGATAAGCTCACTCCGGAAGGACAGAAGAGAAACCTTGTGACATGGTGGAGCTTCTTCACACCTGATCATTCACTTGGGATAGAATTATAGTCTGATTATAGTCTGATGTTAGAATACACATGGACCTGGAGGGAGAAAGAAGCCTGAAAAGAGAAAGATGAGAAAGTCAGGAACAAAGGAGTACAGGGTAGAGTGCTGTGAATGGACAGGTAAGACTGGACATACCCTCTTTGTGTTCTTGTCACACCCAAAACATTCACTGTGGAAGAGACACTAAATGACTGGATAAACAATGTAACTTGGCAAGTTGACATGAGCCATCTCTGTCATTTGCAAATCTGCTGCTGGCATATTGACCATGAGTAGAGTAACCATGCTGCAGGATTAAAGACCATAGGTAGGCTCAACAGCCTGGGTTCCTAGCTAACAATGTTGACATATTTAATACTGTAATTATTTGGGGATATTGCAAACTATACCCATAAAGATGGCAGACTTAGTCATTAAATGCATGCGTTCTGACTATTCCGCTGGCTATTCTTTGATCTCTCTCCATTTCTTCAGGCCTCCTATTCCCTGAGACACAATAACATGTAAATTAGGCTAATTAATAATCCTGTAATAACCTCTAAGTTTTCAAGTAAAAGGAACAGTTGCACATCTCTCACTTTAAAGCAAAGGTAGAATAATTGAGCTTATTGAGGAAGGTATGCCAAAAGCTGAGATAAACCAGAAGGTAGGCCCTTATACCAAAGAGTTAGCCAAGTTGTGAAAGAAAAGAAAAGTTCTTGAAGAAAATTATAAGTATCACTTCAGTGAACACATGGAAAGTAAGAAAGTGCAATAGCCTTATTGTTAATATGGAGAAAATGTTAGTGGTCTGCATAGAAGATCAACCCAGTTGCAGAAGAAAATGTTGAAGGTAGCAGAGGTTGGCTCATGAGGTTTAAGGAAAGAAGCCATCTCAGCACATAAAAATATAAGGTGAAGCAGAAAGTGATGATGTAGAAGCTGAAGAAAGTTATCCAGGAGAGAGAGGGCAAGATGGCGGAGAAGTAAGGAGCTCCGTACTTGCACTCGCGCCCATACATCACACAGAAAAGATCTGAAGCCATTGGAAACCTTACAAAACCTGAGAGATTGGGAAAAAAAAGGACGCAGAATCCACTGAGAGAGGCTTCTAATGTGAGTGCGAACCAGGGAAGATAAAATCAGGCCGGGATCGGAGACTCCAGGGTGGGAAGCGATCCCCCTCTACCCTCTACGGGGAGTGAGTGAGAGGGGAAAAGGAGAGAGTCCGAAACAGAAAAACCTCCGCTCGGGGGGGAAAAACCTCCACTCGGTGCATAGAAAGACCATACTTGCCAAATACCTGCACACCAGGTCCCCTCGCGCCAACTGGTCCTGAGGGGTGCTGAGCACACAAACTGCTTCTTTGAGCTGCTCCTGGCAGCTGGACTTGAGAGTGGTGGTGCGCCTGCCGCCATTGTGGCTCCCGGGAGGCTGGGGCCCCTGAAAGAGCTGCGCGGACACGGGCGTCCACGCTCCTGGCTGGCTGGGGCTCTGGAGGGAAGGCAAAGAACTAAAAACTGGGAAATTAGCCTGTGAGTTCGTGTTTCGGGTGACGAGCCATAGAGGGACCCGGTTTTCCTCACTCCAGCCGGCTCCGGCTCAGAACACCCGGCAGGCAAGCCCC